>NW_025893111.1:308804-315265 GCF_002878395.1 Capsicum annuum
GTGCATCGATCTAAAGTTCATCATTCAAGTTATATGGGGTTTTTCAATAAGAACATCTCAAAAATGTGCATCGATCTAAAGTTCATCATTCAAGTTATATGGGGTTTTTCAATAAGAACTCTCTTTCGTTCTTGTGCCCAAAAGTAATTTTCTTTACAAAGTCTTGATTTTTATTTGATTTTTATGAATTTGAAACATAAACCCATATCTTATGATGATTATTATGAAATCTTGATGTTTATGATTTTGAAAGATGAATTTACATGTGTGGTGATTTAAAGCATGAATCTTGAATGATATTTATTATGATTTTGATATGTGGGTCATGGATCCCCATTGGAAATTGTTTATTTAGAAAGTGTGCGTTATAAGCACGTTGATGTTGAATATTTGAGATATTTTGACTGATTTAACCTTTTGGTCATAATGAAGTTATTTTGAACTCTAGTGTGAAAGAAATCCACAAAGTGGTTGATTTTAATAGATGGGAAGCATGATGGTTCCCGATGTATATTTATATATTACTGAAATATTTTTGTTGTGGATTGTCTTTGAAATGATCTGAGCTAAGTTTGGAAGAAATCTTTAGCACCGAGTGGGAGGAATAAAGCGACTTTACTTCCCTAGAACTACGTACCCCCGTAGGAGTGAGCCTGAGGCTAATTTATATAGTGATCACTAGTTTGTGTGAATTTGATATCGATAGTCCTACTTCGAAGGCAAAGATGGGACGGCTCTCTCCAACGTGGGTTACATGTTGGACTCCATGTAGCTCACATGGTTTATGTCGGTTATAGGATCTCCCAGCGTGTGTGTGTTTCCTTGTGTCTTTGGTGAAAGGTGAAGTGATTTGAAAGTAGAATTGTGAAAGTTATTCTTTTGAAAGATTTAAATGATATTTACATTATGAGAATTGATATTCTTGATGAACTGAAAGTGATTGACAAATTATATGATGAATCACATGTGTTATTAGACTTATTTCATCCTCTCATGATTATGATGATTTTCTTCGGGCTATGTGAATCTTTCATACATCCTGCATATTTCTAATAAATATTTATGATGATGATGTTTGTAAAACTGCATACACCCTTATATACTCGGTTTCTTTCCATGGTACTGACCTATATCTTCAGATGTGGACTGCATTTTTTCAGAATGTAGGTTCAGGTACTCAGTTCTAGGTTCGACAGTGATTCATTGGGCATGCTATTCTACATACTATGTCATGGTTACTCGTAGCCTCAAGAACTATGTGACACTTCGGGACCCATTTTTCAGGACGTTACAAACTTGGTATTAGAGCCTAAGGTTTTAAGGTATCCTAGGGAGTTTGACAAGCCGTCTTAAGTAGAGTCTTGATAATCGATGTGTAGCGCGCCACATCTATGAGCAAGAAACTACAAGACGTTTTAGGAAAAAGTGTGATTCTTTCTTTCAGAAGTCTATCGTGCTTAAAGTGTCTCTCTCTGCTATTGATTTGCGCTCTCCTCTTTCAAAAATATGCCTCCACATTGAGCGAGAAGAAATATTAATGGTCTGGGAATTCTGTGTCACTCAAGAGTCATTTTATCTCTTACCTCAAAGCTAGAAACCTTATTTCCACGGGGTGTATTTACTATTTGGTTAGAGTCAAAGACACTAAGTCTGAGACTCCAACTCTCCAGTCTATTAACGTCGTCAATGAGTTTTCTGATGTTTTTCCAGATGATCGCCCAAGGATACCTCCTGATAGAGAGATAGAGTTCGGGATTGATCTTCTTCTCGATACTCAGCCCATTTATATTCCTCCTTACCATATGGCCCCTGTAGAACTTAAGGAGTTGAAAGAGCAACTCAAAGATCTACTAGATAAGGGTTTCATAAGGCCCAGTGTTTCTCGTTGGGGTGCTCCTGTGTTGTTTGTGAGAAAGAAAGATGGCTCTTTGCATATGTGTATTGATTGCTGCCAATTAAATCAAGTCACCATAAGATATAAGTACCCCCTTCTGAGAATAGAAATTTGTTTGACCAATTGCAAGGTACAACTTATTTCTCAAAGATAGACCTTCATTCTGGCTATCATCAACTCAAAGCTAGGGAGTGTGACATCCCAAAAACCACTTTCCAAACTTGTTATGGCCATTTTGAGTTTCTTGTTATGTATTTCGGGTTAACTAATGCCCCAGTAGCTTTCATGGACCTCATGAATTGAGTGTTCAGACCATATCTGTATATGTTTGTCATAGTGTTCATCGATGATATACTGGTGTACTCCTATAGTGAGGATGAACATTCTGATCATCTCCGAACTATCTTCCAAACCCTTAGAGAACACAAGTTGTTTTACAAGTTCAGTAAGTGTGAGTTTTGGCTAAGGTCAGTTTCTTTTCTGGGTCATATCATTTCTTTTGAGGGTATTAAAGTTGATCCCTAAAAGACCAAAGCTGTAAGAAATTGGCCTAGACCTATTTCTCTGACTGATATTCAAAGTTTCTTGTGTTTAGATGGCTATTACTGCCATTTTGTTAAGGTTTTCTCCTTTATAGCATCTCATATGACTTGATTGACCCAAAAGAAAGTGATGTTCTTGTGGTTTGAATCTTGTGAGAAAAGTTTTCAGGTGTTGAAGACTTGACTCATTTCAGCCCCTGTTTTGACTTAGCCTGATGGTGTTGATGGTTTTGTGGTGTACGGTGATACTTCAAGAGTTGGGTTGGGTTGCGTATTGATGTAGAAGGGTAAGGTGATAGCTTATGCTTCTAGACAGTTGAAACCCCATGAGAAAAATTACCCCACCCATGACCTTGAGTTAGCTGTTGTTGTGTTTGCTTTGAAAATTTGGAGACACTATTTGTATGGTGTCCATGTTGATGTTTTCATTGATCGTAAGAGTCTGCAGTATTTGTTTACCTAGAGAGAATTAAATCTTAGGCAGAGACGATGCTTAGAATTGTTAAAGGACTATGATATGACTATGTTGTACCATTCAGGTAAGGCCAATGTTGTGGCAGATGCCCTAAGTAGAGTGTCCATGAGTAGTGTTTCGCATATGGTAGAAGGTAAGAAAGAGTTGGCTCATGATGTATATCGTTTGGCTAGATTGGGGGTTAGGTTTTTTGACTCTGCTAAAGGTAGTATAGGGGTTCAGAGTCGTTTCAAATCCTCCTTGGTTTCGGAAGTAAAGGAAAAACAATACTTAGATGCTAGTTTGGTCAGACTGAAGGAGTCAGTCAAGGACCAAAAAGTAGAGGTTTTCTCCCAAGGGGGAGATGGTGTGTTGAGATTGTAGTGTAGATTATGTATCCCGAATATTGATGATCTGAGATAGAGGATTATGGATGAAGTGCACGGAGTGCGATATTCTATTCATCCTGGTACCACCAAGATGTACCGAGACTTACGGGAAATTTATTAGTGGAGTGGCATGAAGAAAGATATAGCAGCGTTTGTAGCTAAGTGTGCAATATGCCAACATGTTAAGGTTGAACACCAAAGACCTGATGGTATGATGCAAGAGTTTAGTATTCCCACCTGGAAGTGGGAAGAGATAAATATGGACTTTATGATTGGTTTACCTCCTTCCTGATGTCATTATGATTCCATTTGGGTTGTGGTTGATAGGTTGACTAAGTCTGCTCATTTCTTGCCTATACATACTTTATATACTGCTGAGGATTATGCTAGATTATATATTGGAGAGCTAGTCAGACTGCATGGAGTTCCCTTGTCTATCATTTTGGATAGGGGTACTTAGTTCACTTCACAATTTGGAAAGCTTTTCAGAAGGGTCTTGGTACCCAAGTGCTTTTGAGTTCTGCTTTTCATCCGCAGACTGATGGTCAGGCTGAGCGGACCATCCAGACCTTAGAGGATAAGTTGAGAGCTTATGCACTTGACTTTAAGGGAAGTTGGGATGATCACTTACCGTTGATAAAGTTTGCTTACAATAACAGTTTACACTTTAGTATTGGCATTGCTCCGGTTGAAAACTTATATGGTAGGATGTATAGATCACCCATAAGTTGGTTCGAGGTGGGTGAAACGGATATGAGTGGTCCTGATTCTGTATTTGAGGCTATGGAAAAACTTAAGTTGATTAGGGAAAGGTTGAAAACTGCGCAGAGTCGTTAGAAGTCATATGCGGATGTTAGAAGAAGAGACCTTGAGTTTGAAGTTGGTGACCTAGTGTATCTGAAAATTTCACCCATGAGGGGGGTGAAGAGATTCGGAAAGAAGGGGAAGCTTAGTGCCCATTATGTTGGTCCTTTTAAAATTCTTAGCCGTGTTGGTAAGGTAGCTTATGAGGTCGAGTTGCCTTTTGAGTTGTCCTCTGTTCATCCAATATTCCATGTCTCCATTCTTAGAAAGCATATTAGCGATGATGTGGTAGTGGATTCCTTTGTAAGTGCTGACATTCAAGAAAATCTTTCTTTTAATGAGATTCCTATTGAGATTCTTGATTTCAGTGTCCGAAGACTAAGGAACAAAGAAGTTCCCTTGGTCAAGGTGTTGTGGCGAAACCAATCTATTAAGGGTGCAAATTGGGAAGCTGAGGCGGATATGCGATCCAAGTACCCGCACCTATTTTTTCGCAAACTACGATCAAGCCGAAGGTACCGTTCTTTCCTAAATCATGCACTTTTGATAAAAGTTGCAGCAGCTCAACTGTCATTTATTATGTGTTCAGCTGTAGTTTCTTGAATTTATGCATTCTATGTTGCATTCGGAGTGATAAACGATGTGGTGATGAGTCTAACGAATGGTTTCACCTGTATTCTCTATTACCTATCTAATCTTGGCATGTATATCATCATTCGAGGATGAATGTTTCCAGGGGGGGATGATGTAATACCCCGGGAAATTTTTCGTTGAAATTTTGTGCATAAACGTGTTGGGTTCTATCTTATAGAATGAATTATTAATTTTTCATGTGGAATGTCTTTGATTATGACCCACCATTGCGTAGATTATCAAATAATCTATCCAACGATATGTGGATTATCCAAAACGGACACCCGAGCGACAAGTTATGAACATTTCGATCGAACCGTGAATAGTAGTGAACAGTAAAACGTGCAGGAAAAAGTAATGAGGCCTGGCGTATTTTTGCTCCAAATTTAAATGATCATAACTCCTTGTACATAATAATATGGGTGATCTACTATATATCAACAAAAAGCTCTGTGAGTCCTCTTTCCAATGAAATTTGTTTCATCCAATTTTTCTATCGGAGCAAAAAGTTATGGTCAATCTACTTCAGCCTATCAAAAGTGAATTTTTGGGTCAACTTCAAACGATCATAACTCCTCGTACACAATGATATGGGTGAGATACTATATATCAACGGAAATATATGAGAGTCCTCTTTCTAACGAAATTGGTTTCATCCAATTTGAATATCGGAGTAAAATGTTATGGTTGATCTACTTCAAACTATTAAAACAGTCCACCAAAGGATAGATTCGAGAATTGTTTGATTTTTAGGGGCTTTTTGGTCATTCCCCCTCACCCAAAATCCATCCAAACCCTATATTAAAGCCTATTTGAAGCATTATATGTTATATTTTATCAAACTCCCTCAAAAAGAAAACCCTAAGCTCCTACATCCAACTTCAAGAACCTACAAAGTTCACCATTAATTCTGCAAATTTATTCAAGATTCCAAGTTCCTAGTTCAAGCACTCCAAGAACCATCATTCAAAGGCACGATTAACATCTCAAAAATAAGTATCTATCTAAAATTCATCATTCAAGGTATGTGGGGTTTTTCAACAAGAACTCTCTTTCGTTCTTGTGCCCAAAAGAAATTTTCTTTACAAATGTGTGATTTTAATTAGATTTTTATGAATTTGAAGTATGAACCCATATCTTATGATGATTATTATGAAATCTTGATGTTTATGATTTTGAAAGATGAATTTACATGTGTGGTGATACAAAGCATGAATCTTGAATGATATTTATCATGATTTTGATATTTGGGTCGTGAATTCCTATTGGAAATTGTGTTTTTTTAGAAAGTGTGTGTTATAAGCATGTTGATGTTGAATATTTGAGATATTTTGAATGATTTGACCTTTTGGTTTTAATAGAGTTGTTTTGAACTCGAGTGTGAAAGAAATCCACAACATGGTTTATTTTGATAGATGGGAAGCATGATGGTTCCAGATGTATATTTGCATATTACTGAAATTGTTTTGTTGTGGATTGTCTTTGAAATGATCTGAGCTAAGTCCGGGATAAATATTTAGCACCGAGTGGGCGGTATAAATCAACCTTACTTCCCTAGAACTACGTGCCCCCGTAGGAGTGAGCCTGAGGCTGCTTTATATAGTAATCACTACTTTGTGTGGATTTGATATCGATACTCCTACTCCGATGGAAATGATAGGACGACTCTCCCCAACATGGGTTGTACGTTGGACTCCATGTAGCTCACATGGTTTATGTCGGTTATAGGATCTCCAAGTGTGTGT
>NW_025893111.1:315365-317291 GCF_002878395.1 Capsicum annuum
ATAAACCATGTGAGCTACATGGAGTCCAACGTACAACCCATGTTGGACTCCATGTAGCTCACATGGTTTATGTCGGTTATAGGATCTCCAAGTGTGTGTGTGCTTTCTTGTGTCTATGGTGAATGGTGAAGTGATTTGAAAGTGGAATTGTGAAAGTTATTCTTTCGAAAGATTTAAATGATATTTACATTATGAGAATTGATATTCTTGATGAACTGAAAGTGATTGACAAATTATATGATGAATCACATGTGTTATTGTACTTATTTCATCCTCTCATGATTATGATGATTTTCTTCGGGCTATGTGAGTCATTCATACATCTGGCATATTTCTTATAAATATTTATGATGGTGATGTTTATACAACTGCATACAGCCCCATATACTCAGTTCCTTTCTATGGCACTGACCCACATCTTCGGATATGGGATGCATTTTCTAGAAATGTAGGTTCCGGTGCTCAATTTTAGGTTCGACAGTGATTCTTCGGGAATGCTGTTCTACATCCTCTGTTGTGGTGAGTCCTGATGTTCTGAGGTCGTGATGTCTGATGTTGGTTTCACAGAATTGTTTACATTTGATAACTGAGTATGAATTAGATAGGGAATGTCTCAATGGTTCACTAGTTTTATTGATTTTTTAGAGGCTTGTAAAACTAGTATAGATGTTGGGATTTGACTAATAAGTCATATTTTGTTATCTTTCTGAAATTTTTTTCTTCTTGGATGATGATTAATCTATTGATATTTGAGGGTTATTTATGGAAACTCCATTTATTTGTGTTGAACTGAATGAAAATGGCTCAAAAGGTTAGGTTGGGGCTACTCGTAGCCTCAAGCACCGTCTGAAGCTCCGGGACCCGTTTTCCGGGGCGTTACATTACCAAACTAACCTAATTCCATATGAAAAGTTCACATTTTAAGTTCCTACTATTATTCACTTTCAAATCACTAATTCACTTCACAAGTTACCAAACTAAGCTAATTACAAAATGAAAAGTTCACATTTCACGTACCTACACATAATCACTTTCAAGTCACTAATTCACTTTACAAGTTACCATAATAAAATAAATTCAAAATGAAAATTCCACATTTCAAGTATCTATACAATCACTTTCAACTCTCTAATTCACTTTACAAGTTACCAAACTACACTAAATTTAAAATAAAAGGTTCACATTTTAAGTAGCAACACTTAATCACTTTCAAGTCACTAATTTACTTTACAAGTTTACAAAGTAAACTAAATTCAAAATGAAAGGTTCGCATTTCAAGTACCTACACTTAATGACGTTCAAGTCACTAAATCAGTTTAAAAGTTATCAAAGTAAACTAAATTCCATATGAAAAGTTCACATTTCAAGTACCTACAATTAATCACTTTCAAGTCACTAATTCACTTTTCATGTTACCAAACTAAACCAAATTCCAAATGAAAAGTTCACATTTTAAATTCCTACAATTAATCACATTCAAATCAGTAAGTCACTTTACAAGTTACCAAACTAAACTAATTTCAAAATGAAAAGTTCACATTTCACGTATCTACACATAATCACTTTCAAGTCACTAATTCAATTTACAAGTTACCAAACTAAACTAAATTCAAAATGAAAATTTTAAATTTCAAGTACCTACACTTAATCATTTCCATGTTACTAATTCACTTTTTGAGTTACCAAACTAAACTACATTCAAAATGAAAATTTCACATTTCAAGTACCTAAACTTAATTACTTTCAAGTCACAAATTCACTTTCCAAGTTACCAAAATAAACTAAATTTAAAATAAAAAGATTACATTTCAAGTACCGACACTTCATCAATTTCAAGTCACTAATTCACTTTACATTTTAACAAACTAAACTAAATTCAATATGAAAGTTTCACATTTCAAGTACCTATCCTTAATCAGTTCAAGT
>NW_025893111.1:320291-347612 GCF_002878395.1 Capsicum annuum
AATTCACTTTACAAGTTATCAAAGTAAACTAAATTCAAAATAAAAAGTTCACATTCTAAATACCTACACATAAACACTTTCAAGTCACTTTTTTACTTTACAAGTTACCAAACTAAATGAAATTCCAAATGAGAAGTTCTCATTCAAGTACCTACATTCATCATTTTATTTTACTAATTCACATTACAAGATACACAACCAAACTAAATTCAAAATGAAAAGTTCACATTTCAAGTATTTACACTGAATCACTTTCAAGTCACTCATTCACTTTACAAGTTACCGAACTAAACTAAATTCAAAATAAAAAGTTCACATTTCAAGTACCTACACTTAATCACTTTCAAGTCACTAATTGAGTTTGCCAATTAAGAAACTAAATTAAATTCAAATAAAAAGTTTACATTTCAAATACCTAAACACTTTCAAGTCACTAATCCACTTTACAAGCTACCAAACTAAACTAAATTCAAAATAAAAAGATCACATGTCAAGTAGCTACACTTAATCACTTTCATGTCACAAATTCACTTAACGAGTTACCAAACTAAACTAAATTCAAAATCAAAATTTCACTTTTCAAGTACCTATAATTAATCAATTTCAAGTCTCTAATTCACTTTACGAGTTAATAAACTAAACTAAATTCAAAATGAAAAGTTTACATTTCAAATAACTACACTTAAACGCTTTCGAGTCACTAATTCACTTTACAAGCTACCAAACTAAACTAAATTCCAAATAAAAAGTTTACATTTCAAGTTCCTACACTTAATCACTTTCATGTCACTAATTCACTTTACAAGTTACCAAAATAAACTAAATTCAAAATGAACAGTTCACTTTTCAAGTACCTACATTTAATCACTTCCAAATTACCAATTCACTTTACAAGTTATCAAACTAAATTAAATTTGAAATGAAAAGTTCACATTTCAAGTACTAAACTTAAAACACTTTCTAGCCACTTATTCACTTTACAAGTTGCCAAACTAAACTAAATTCTAAATGAAAAGTTCAAATTTCAAGTACCTACAATTAATCACTTTCAAGTCACTAATTCACTTTACAAGTTACAAAACTAAACTAAATTCATAATGAAAAGTTCACATTTCAAGTACCTACACTTTATCACTTTTAAGTCACTAATTCATTTTACAAGTTACCAAACTAAACTACATTAAAAATGAAAAGTTCACATTTTAAGTATTTACACTTAATAACTTTTAGGTCACTAATTCACTTTACAAGTTACCAAACTAAACTAAATTCAAAATGAAAAATTTACATTTCAAGTACCTACACTTAATCACTTTCAAGTCACTAATTCACTTTGCAAGTTACCAAACTATACTTAATTCAAAATGAAAGGTTCACATTTTAAGTACCTACATTTAATCACTTTGAAGTCACTAATTGTAACGCCCCGCATTTTGGGCTACAATATAGACCAAGATTCAGATACGTTGATAATCCCGAAGCCATAAATCCTATTCCAATATGGCATGTTAATTATTTGCATAGTTTGTGAATCCATTCATGCTTGAATTTATACCATAGAGGTCCTTTGACTCAAGGATGAGTTGAAAAATACTTCGATCGATTAATTTTAAGTGGACATTATAATTTATGTCAATTTCTATCTACCATGACGCTTTGTATATGTCGGATTAGAGAGCCTACTATATGTAAAATGGTAGGTTTTAGAGTTAGCTTCCCAATGATACAAATTTTGCTAAAATCCGGCACCCGAGCAAGAAGTTATGGCCTTTCAAAGTAGAATGCGTCGCCTTACCAATCGCCCATGGCCACTGGAAAGCATATGCGATAGCATAGGCGGCGCCTATGTAAATATAGGTGATAGCATAGGCGGCGCCTATGTAAATATAGGCGATAGCATATGCGGCACCTATGTAAATATAGGTGATATCATATGCGGCGCCTATGTAATGGTTTCAAGTGACTTAAACACTCCGTTTTTGGGGAAAAATGGTCCTTTTCCCTCCTTTATTCAGCCATAAACACAAAATTCAGTCCCCAATTCTCCAAAATAAATTCACATTCATCTAAAAATTCTCATGAACACTCCCAAGGGTTTCAAACTAAAAATTCAAATAAAACAAGATTCAACCGTGGGTTTTCAAAATTGAATTAGAGATTTGGAATCCCCAATCCACAGGCTTCAAGAAGCACCTATTATTTTCTGAAATAGAGGTACGCGGGGTTTTCCTAAATTCTCATGGGCATAGAAAAATCATGTTTTAGAATAGGGTTTTTGAATCTATGTATATATTCATGTATTAAATGTTTTAACATTATTGTTTTGGTATTTTGACCTTCCTCAAAGTGATTTGAGAATATGAATATATGAAACGATGTATTTAAGAATGAATTCTTGTTGAGAGCATGATTTTTGGTGAATTCCTTCTTATCATGAATTTTTCAAATTTCTCATAGCATATGAATTATTTTGCAATCCATCCTTGAAAAGTACTATATGAAATGATTAAAATCTTGTTATGATTTAAAGGTGGTTTTAAATTACTAAAGAGGGAATCTAGCATGAATGTTTAATGTTCATAATGCATGTAATGAAGAGTGCATGGATTTGCTAAAGGCACTAGACCACCATATGTTGATGAATTTTTTACATGATTTTGACTTGAGTCTCGAAACATGAAATCTTCTATATCAGTTGCATGTTTTTGGTGGTCTAAATTATGCTTTAAATGAAAGATTTAGCTTATGTATTATGGTTCAGAAATCATGACCTACAATTCTTGGTATGACGATACCAATTCAGACCAATGCCATATCAGATTCAGAATAATAGATTTTTCAGACTATCATGATTTTAGACATTCTGAATATTGCATGTATAAAAAAGTTTTAAAAGGGGCATACAGAGTTGTTAGGTGGTTCCCTGAAGATGGATTGAGTTCAAGAAACTCATTTCCTAAAACTGTGGTTTGCAGACCCGGGTATAGTATTATATACTGACTTAAGTGTCGTGTGGTGTACCAGATTCAGGATCTCTAACCCTTGCAGTATACTCGGGTTGGAGGCTTCCCCCCTGAGTCAACGGCAGATTGCATAGTGCTCATGGAATATCAGACTTGTAGGATATACCACCTAACTCAAAAGTAATACAAAGATCAGAGTTTGAGATTTACAGACAGGTTACATATTTTCAGAAGATGCCCATGTGTTTTCAGAAACTGTTTTATGCATAGTGTTGGATGAAAATTTTCTCTCACATATGATATATATATATATGTTTAATTACTCTATTTTAGATTACTTCGCATGCCAGTACAATTGTTCTGATCTCTCCCCCTCCTTCTAGGTTCTGAGGCACAGTTTAGGGGTCCAATGAACAGTAGAGATTTTAGATCACAGACTGGAGTTTGCAGTGGTGAGCCCTCTATGATTCAGAAGTCCTGGTTATTTCATATTACTACTATTAGGTAGGTTTTGGTCTACTGGGGCCTTGTCCCTACTTTCAGACAAATTTGATTAGTCTATGGTAGAGATTTCATAGACTGAGTCAGACATTATTTTTCAGATATATTTTGGATTTTAGTTTTCAGTATTATGATTATATTCAGATTGACAATGTTTTTGTATTAAATTTCTCTTTCTTCATTATCTTTTATCATATGAATTATGTGCATGATTACCAGATAGATAGAGAAGGGTGTTTCGGGCCTTCAAGGTTTTGGATGCTCATCACGGCTAGGAACCTGGCTTGGGTCATGACAAACTTGGTATCAAAGCACGGCTTATGGTCCCAGGGTGTCTGGAAAATTGCATCGGGTAGAGTCTTGGTTATGGGTGTGTAGCGCGCCATACTTATAAGAAAGAGGCTACTAGGCATTTAAGAAATATTTCCCTTCTTTGTGATTTAGTTCATGCTTCAGAGTCTGAACAGACCCTTAATTAATGATTTCTTGTATTTCAGAAACACAGTTATTCCTCCACGTCGTATCATCGATCAGAATACTCAGGCAGATGAGGTCCATCCCACCCATGGGAAGCAGACCCATAACAGAGCTCACACTCCTGAACGTGTCCCTACTGTAGGAGTCCCTCCAGTCTTGACCAGTCCACCTCAGGCTCCATGGACTAATGTCAACTGTCCCCTGATTGCTCAGAGAGATATTTCAGATGCAGAATTTAGATGGTCTATTCATATGCTGACACAGTTGATAGCTAACTAGGCTCAACGATCATAAGATATTGGGTCTACATTAGTTACGTCTAAGGCTACTAGGGTCAGACATTTCATAAAAATGAACCCACCTAAGTTCACTGGCACCAAGGAGGAGGAAGATCCAAAGGAGTTCATGAATGAGATGGAAAAAATATTTAAGGTAATGCACGTGGATGAGGTTGAAGGGGTGGAACTAGAAACTTATCAGCTTAAGGATGTTGCGAATTAGTTGTATGCCGATTGGGAGGATGCATAAGGTGAGAGTGCTGAGCCCACAGTTTGGGGCAAATTTGTAGAAGCTTTCTTGATCGATTTTTTCCTCTGGAGTTGAGGGAGGCCAGAGCGGAAGAGCTTATAAATCTGAAGCAGGGCAGTATGAGTGTCCAGGAGTACACTTTGAATTTTAATAAACTAGCCTGCTATGCACCAGAGTTGACTAGTAATATGAAAGCCTGGATGAGGAAATGTGCATCCAGCCTTTCTGATAACTTGGTGCTTGAGTGCCAGGGGTAGTGTTGAATAAGGAGTTAGACGTTGCTAGGATGACCGTTCATATGAAGCAGGTAGAAGAGAAAAAGAAGAAGATCTCTGATGCTAGGAAAGTGGAAAGATAAGTGAAAAGATCCAGATAATCCGACCAGAGTCACAGTCAGCCTCAGGGCGGTAAGTGGGGAAATAAATGGAAGAAAAAAAAGTATTGGGGTAATGCGTAGTTTACTGCCAGCACTCCAGTACCTCAACCACCAGCAGACAAATGATCTTAGGGTTTTTAGACTAACCATGGAACTAGAGCTCAGGATACTCGATCACAGGGTAGTGTGGCTCAACAATATCGTACTTTTCTGTGGTATGAGAGTTGTGGTAGAAATCATCCGAGAAGGTGTTAGTCGGGCTCATTAGTGTGTTATTCATGTGGTTAGCTAGGTCACTTTCAGAGGGAATGTCCATCTGCTAGAAAAAATATTGGTGGTGCAAAGTCTCAGGAAAATTCTTCAGCACCACCCCCACTTCAGAAGGGCACCAAATCACCTGCCGGGAATAGTCGCAACCGGTTATATTCTTTGACCAACCGCTAGGAGGTGGAAGCTTCCCCAGATATTGTTATAGGTACGTTACAAATCTTTTCCCGTGATGTTTATCTGTTACTTGATCCCGGTTCTACTTTATCCTATGTGACACTATATGTGGATATTGGTTTCGGGTTTGAGCCTAGTGTGATTTCTGAACCCTTTCCTATTTCCACCCTGGTGGGGGATTCTATTATTGCTAGGAGGGTATACAGGGGTGTGTTGTGATTTTTGGTAGCTGGGATACGTTAACAGATCTCATAGAGTTAGATATGGTTGCTTTTGATGCTATTTTGGGAATGGATTAGCTCTATTCATGCTATTCCATGTCAGATTGTAGGACTCGAAGGTTCACTTTTTCTTTCCCGAATGAACTAGTGATAGAGTGGGAAGGATAATCTTTAGCCCAGAGGGCACTTTATATCCTATCTCAGAGCTTGCAAACTCATTTTTAAAGGTTGCTTGTGCCACCTTATCCGATTTAAGGACTCCAATCCCAAGAGTCTTTCTCTTTAATCGGTTCCTATAGTAAAAGAATTCCCAGAAGTCTTTCCAAACGATCTCCTAGGAATACCATCTGATAGGGAGATTGAGTTTGGTAATAATGTGTTGCCAGACGAACGTCCTATTTCCATTCCGCCATATAGAATGGCTCCTGCAGAACTAAAAGAGTTGAAAGAACAGTTAGAATATCTCCTAGATAAGGGTTTTATGCGCCCTAGTATGTTTTCTTGGGGCGCGCCTGTACTTTTTATGTGAAAGAAAGATGGTTCCTTTCATATATGCATAGACTACCATCAGCTGAATAAGGTCACGATTAAAAATAAATATCCTCTTCCTAGGATTGACGACCTTTTTGACCAGCTTTAGGGTGCCAAGTGTTTTTCAAAAATAGACCTTTATTCAGGTTATCATCAGTTGAAAGTTAGGGAGTCAGACATACCCAAGACAGTCTTTCAAACCTGATATGGTCACTACGAATTTCTATTCATGTTCTTCGGGTTGACTGATGCCCCTGCAGCCTTCATAGATGTTATGAATAGAATATTTCATCAGTTTCTTAACTTGTTTATCGTTGTATTTATTGATGATATCCTGATCTATTCTAAGAGTAAAGAGAATCACGCCAATCACCTCCAAATTATTCTTCAGACCCTTAAGGATCATCAACTGTATGCCAAATTTCTTAAGTGTGAATTCTGGTTAGATGCTATTTACTTCTTGAGGCATATTGTGTCCAGTGTAGGGATAAGAGTGGATCCCCAAAAAGTTGAAGCAGTGAGAAAATGGCCTAGGCCCATGAATACAACTGATATTCAGAGCTTCTTAGGTTTGGCAGGGTATTACAGAAGGTTCGTAGAGAGTTTTTCTTCCATAGCTGATCCACTCACTAAATTGACTCAAAAAAAGGTGAAGTTTGTGTGGTCTGATCTATGTGAGAATAGTTTTGAGAAGTTGAAAGACAAAATAACCACTTCCCCTATTTTGACGCTTCCCGAGGGTGTAGACGGCTTTGTGGTATACTGTAATGCATCCCGTGTGGGACTTGGTTGTGTGTTGATGCAACATGGTAAGGTAGTGGCTTATGCATATAGGTAGTTAAAGGTGCACGAGCGGAACTACCCCACCCATGATTTGGAGTAAGCGGCTGTGGTGTTTGCACTTAAGATTTGACAACACTACTTATATAGTGTTCATGTTGATATCTTCACTAACCATAAGAGTCTGCAGTATGTTTTCTCGCAGAAAGAATTAAACCTCAGGAAGAGGCACTGGATGGAGCTTCTGAAAGACTATGATATGAGCCTTTATTACCATCCGGGCAAGGCAAATATTATAGCCGACACCCTTAGCAGGTTGTCTATGGGCAGCCTTTCTCATGTAGAAGAAGGAAAAAAATGGTGTAGGATATTCACCGCCTTGCAAATCTGGGAGTGAGACTCTTAGATTCCGAAGATTGAGGGGTAATTGTTCATGATTTGGCTAAGTAATCCCTTGGTGCTGAAATTAAGGAGAAGCAGGTTTAAGATCCCATCATGATACAAATCAAGAAAGATGTGGGTCAACAAAAGGTTATGTCATTTTAAATTGATAGTGATGGTATTCTGAGCTTTCAGGGTAGGTTGTGCATTCCGAATGTTGATGGGCTATGGGAAAGAATCCTTGATAAGGCTCACACTTCGAGGTATGTCGTTCACCCAGGCTATACTAAGATGTACCATTTTTTGAAAACCTTGTATTGGTGGAATAACATGAAATGTGATGTAGCTGATTTTGTGTCCAAGTGTTTGAACTGTCAACAAGTGAAGGTAGAACACATGAGGCCAGGTGGTATTTCCCTAGAGATAGCCCTGCCTTTATAGAAGTTGGAGATGATAAACATGGACTTCATTACAAGACTTCTGAGATCCCAAAACCAGTATGATTCTATGTGGCTGATTGTAGATCGGTTCACAAAGTTAGCCCACTTTATGCCTATGAGGACTAATTATTTGGGAGAGGGTTATACTAAGATTTACATTGAGGAGATAGTTCGATTTCATGGAGAACCAGTGTACATTATATCCGATAGAGGTACGTAGATTTCATCTCAGTTCTGGAGATATTTTTAGAAGGGTTTAGGTACACAAGTGAATTTGAGCACAGCTTTCCACCCTCAGACGGATAGGTAAGCTGAGCGTACCATTCAGACCCTCGAGGATATGTTAAGATCATGTGTCATTGATTTCAAAGGTAGTTGGGTAGATTACCTGCCACTGATTGAATTTTCTTACAATAATAGTTACCATGCCAACATCAAGATGGCTCCTTTTGAGGCTTTGTATAGGAGGAGATATAGGTCTCTGATAGGATGTTCATCAGGCGATGGAGAAAGTGAAGATCATTAGATAACGACTCAAGACTGCTCAGAGTTATCAGAAGTCCTATGCCGATGTTTGGAGAAGAGAATTAGAGTTCGAAGTTGGTGATTAGGTGTTTCTCAAGGTTTCTCCTATGAAAGGAGTTATGCAGTTTGGAAAAAGGGTTAAATTGAGCCCTTGCTATGTAGGGCCATATCAGATTCTGAGAAAGATTAGTGCAATTGCTTATGAGCTAGAATCGCCTGCAAGTTTGGGTTTCGTTCATCCGGTATTCCATGTATCTATGTTGAAGAAATGCATTGGAGATCATTCCTTGGTTTTGCCAGTAGAAGATATCAAAGTGACAGATTCCTTGTCTTAAGAAGAAGAACCCATTGAAATTTTAGATTGCCAAGTTCAAAAGTTGAGGAGCAAAGAGATAGCCTCAGGTGAAGGTATTGTGAAGGAATCAGAAAGTTGAAGAAGCAACTTGGGAGTCAGAAGATGACATGAGAATTAGAAATCCCAATTTGTTTGCTTCAATGGATGATGAGACAGAAGTTACTATTCCTATATTATCTTTCCTAGTCCTTATTATGCTTGAAATCATGTCTGTCTGTGCCCTGCATCATCATTCGGGGATGAATGATCCTAAGGCGGGGTTAATGTAACACCCTGCATTTAAGGCTACAATATAGACTATGATTTGGATGCGTTGATAATCCCGAAGCCATAAATCCTACGCCAATATGGCATGTTAATTATTTGCATAGTATGTGAATCCATTAAAGGTTGAATTTAAACCATAGAGGTCCTTTGACTCAAGGACGAGTTGAAAAATACTTATATCAATTAAGTTTAAGTGGACATTATAATTTGTGTCAACTTCTATCAACCATGACTCTTTGTATATGTTGGATTAGAAAGCCTACTATGTGTAAAATGATAGGTTTGTGAGTTAGCTTTCCAACTATACCAATTTTTCTCAAATCAGGCACCTGAGCAAGAAGTTATGGCCTTTCAAAGTAGAACGCATCGCCTAACCAATCGCCCATGGCGACTGGAAAGCATATACGATAGCTTAGGCGGCACCTATATAAATATAGGCGATAGCATGCGGCGCCTATGTAAATATAGGTGATAGCATATGCGGCGCCTATGTAAATATAGGCGATATAATATGCGACGCCTATGTAATGGTTTCTAGTGACTTATACACTCCATTTTTGGGGCAAAATGGTCCTTTTCCCACCTTTATTCAGCCACAAACACGAAATTCAATCTCTAATTCTCCAAAATACATCCACATTCATCTAAAAATTCTCAAGAACACTCCCAAGGGTTTCAAACTAAAAATCCAAATAAATCAAGATTCAACCGTGGGTTTTCAAAATTGATTAGAGATTCGGAATCTCCAATCCACAGGCTTCAAGAAGCACCCTTTATTTTCGGAAATAAAGGTACGCGGGGTTTTCCTAAATTCTCATGGGCATAGAAGAATCATGTTTTAGAATGGGTTTTTTGAAACTACGTATATATTCATGTATTAAATGTTTTTAACATCATTATTTTGGTCTTTTGACCTTCCCCAAAGTGATTTAAGAATATGAATGTATGGAACCATGTATTTAAGAATGAATTCTTGTTGAGAGCATGATTTTTGGTGAATTCCCTCTTATTATGTTTCTTTCAGATTTCTCATAGCATATGAATAAATTTACAATGCATCCTTGAAAAGCACTATATGAAATGATTGAACTCTTGTTATGATTTAAAGGTGGTTTTAAATCACTAAAGAGGGAATCTAGCATGAATGTTTAATGTTCATAATGCATGTAATGAAAGAGTGCATGGATTTGCTAAAGGCACTAGACCACCATATGTTGATAAGTTTTTGCATGATTTTGACTTGAGTATCAAAACTCAAAATCTTCTATATCAGTTGCATATTTTGGTGGTTAGCTTAATGTATTATGTCTCAGAAATCATGACTTGCAAGTCTTGGTATGACGATACCAATTAAGACCAATGCCATATCAGACTCAGACTAATAGACATTTAAGACTATCATAATTTTTGATATTCAGAATGTTGCATGTACAGAAAAGGTTTAAAATGGACATACAGAGATGTTAGGTGGTTCCCTAAAGAGGACTTGAGTTCAAGAAACTCATTGCCTAAAATCGTTGTTTGCCGACTCGAGTATATTATTATACGCTAACTTAAGTGTCATGTGGCGTATCAGATTCAGGAACTCCAACCCTTACGAAATACTTGGGCTGGAGGCTTCCTAGCCAAGTCGATGACGGATTCCATATCGCCCGTGGAATATCAGACTTAAAAGGGACACCACCTAACTCAGAAGTAATACACAGATCAGAGTTTGAGATTTACAGACAGGTTACATATTTTCAGAAAATAACCATGTGTTTTCAGAAACTGTTTTATGCATAATGTTTGATGAAAATTTGCTCTCATGTATTACATATATATATATATATATATGTTCAATTGCTCTATTTTTGATTGCTTCACGTGCCAGTACAATTGTGCTGACCCCCCTCTTTCTAGGGTCTGAGGCACAGTCTAGGGGTCAAAATCAATAGTAGAGATTTCAGATCATAGACCGGAGTTTGAAGTGGTGAGCCTTCTATGATTCAGTAGACCTGGTTATTTTATATTACTACAATTAGTTAGGTTTTGGTCTACTTGGGGCCTTGTCCCAGCTTTCAGACAACTTTGACTAGGTCATGGTAGAGATTTCGCAGACTGAGTCAGATATTATTATTCAGATATATTTTGGATTTCAGTTTTCAGTATTATGATCACATTCAGATTGACCATGTTTCTGTATTAGATAGAGAAGGGTATTTTGGGCCTTTATGTTTCAGGATGCTCGTCATGGCTAGGGCCCCGGCTCAGCTCGTGACACTAATTCACTTTACAAGCTTACAAAGTAAACTAAATTCAAAATGAAAGGTTCGCATTTAAAGTACCTACACTTAATAACTCTCGAATGTGGCTAGATAGGCCAAGAACAAGTGAAAATAATGACGTATAGCTGGAACGACTGACTAAAAGGGCTTACTTCATTCTAAACTTTTGAGTACTTCACAAAATGTATGAATCATAGAGAGAATAACCATATAGCTGAATACACTTGATTAGAAGGAAACTGGATTAGGGACGAATAGTACCTTCGGCTTAATTTGAACTCACAGAGAAGAGATGAGGGTATCTGGTTTGCATATTTACTTCTACTTCCCAAGTAGCACCCTCGACTGATTGATTTTGCCATAGAACTTTGACTAAGGGAGCTTCCTTATTTTTTAGTCTACGAACTTGATAATCTAGGATTTCAACCGGAACTTCATCATACGAAAGGCTATCCTGAACATCAAAACTTTCTGATGGATCAACAACAACAGAATTACCAATGTGCTTCTTGAGCATAGAAACATGGAAGATAGGATGGACAAGTGAAAAATCGGCAGGCAATTCAATCTCATAAGCTGCTTTCCCAACACGATTCAAAACTCTATAAGGGCCAACGTATCAGGGACTAAGCTTCCCTTTCTTACCAAATCTTTTCACCCCCTTCATGGGTGAAATCTTTAAGTACACCAGATCGTTAACCTCAAACTCAAAAGCTCATCTTCTCACATCTGCATATGACTTCTGATGACTGGCCTATAATCAAACTTTCTCGAATCAGCTTAACTTTCTCCATAGCCTTAAACACAACATCAGGTCCACTCACAGTGGCTTCATCCACTTTAAACCAACCTATGGGTGATCTACATCGCCTTCCGTATAAAGCCTCAAATAGATCCATTCCAATGCTAGCATAAAAACTGTTGTTTTAAGGAAATTCAATCAATAGAAAATGTTCATACCAACTTCCTTTGAAATTAAGAACATATGCCCTCAACATAACCTCTAAGGTCTGGATGGTCCTCTCAGCCTGACCATCGATCTGTGGATGAAAAGCAGAGCTAAGATGATCTTGGGTACCAAGACCCTTCTGAAAAGAACTCTAAAAATGAGAAGTAAATTGAGTACCCCTGTCGGAGATAATAGACAAAGGAACTCCATACAATATGACTAACTCTCAAATGTACAACTTAGTATAGTCTCAACGGTGAAAGATGTATGCTCTAGCAAGAAATACATAGACTTTGACAATATGTCTACAACGACCCAAATTGAATCATGATGATGTTGAGAAGGAGGTAAACCAGTCACAAAATCCATATTTACTTCCTCCTACTTCCAAGTAGGAATACTGAATTCTTGTATCATTCTATCGCGTCTTTAGTGTTCTATCTTAACCTGTTGGCAAGTTGTACACTTCTCTACGAATTTTACTATATCATTTTTCATACCATTCCACCAATAGATTTCTCATAAATCGCGGTACATCTTAGTAGCACTGGGATGAATAGAATATCGTGCTCCATGTGCTTCATCCATAATTCACTACCTTAAATCTTCAACATCAGGTATACATAATCTATTCTAAAATCTCACTACACCATCTCCCGCTTAGGAGAAAACCTCCACCTTTTGGTCTTTAACTGACTCCTTCAGTCTGACCAAACTAGGATCCATATCATGCTTCTACTTTACTTCCAAAACTAGAGAAGACTTGGAACTACTTTGGACCTAAACATTACCCTCAGCTGAATCACGTAATATAACTCCCAACCTAGCCAGATGATGCACCTCACGAGCTAACTCCTTCCTATCTTCCTCGACCTGCACTACACATCCCATGGACGAACTGCTAAGGGCATCTGCCAATACATTGGCCTTGCTTGGGTGATACAGCACATTCATATCCTAGTCCTTTAATAAATATAACCATCGTCTCTGACGAAGATTCAACTCTCTCTGAGTAAACACCTACTGAAAAATCTTGTGATTCCTAAAAACATCAATATAAACACCGTACAAATAGTGTCTCTAGCTTTTCAAGGCAAAAACCACTGCAGCTAACTCGAGGTCATGGGTCGGGTAGTTCTTCTCACGTGGTTTCAACTGTTTGGAGGCATAGGCTATAACCTTACCTTTCTACATCAACACGTAACCCAACCCAACCCAACTCTAGAAGCATCACAGTACACCACAAAATCATCTACACCATTTAGAAGGGTCAACACTAGGGCCGAAGTGAGTCGAGTCTTCAACTTATGAAAACTTTTCTCACAAGAGTCAGACCATAGGAATTTAATTTTCTTTTGGGTCAACCGAGTCAAAGAAGACGTAATGGAAGATAAACCTTCAATAAAACGATGGTAGTAGGTAGCTAGACCCAAGAAATTCCTAATATCAGATAGGGAAATAGGTCTAGGCTAATTTTTCACAACTTCTATCTTTTGAGGGTCAACTCAAATACCTTCAGAAGAAATAATATGACCCAGAAAAGCAACTAACCTTAGCCAAAATTTGTACTTGATAAATTGGCAAATAGTTGATGATCTTTAAGGGTTTACAAGACTATTCGGAGATGATCTGCATGATTGTTCTAACTTCGGAAGTATACAAGAATATCATCTATGAACATAATAACAAACATATCCAGATAATGTCTGAACACCCGATTCATAAGATCCATAAAGGCTGCTGGGGCATTTGTTAGCCCGAAGGACATGACCAAGAACTCAAAATGACTATATCCGGTGCAAAAAGCTATCTTTGGAATATCACACTCCCTAACTTTAAGCTAGTGATAACTGGATCTCAAGTCTATTTTTGAGAAATAATTAGCACCTTACAGCTGATCAAACAGGTTATCAATTCTAGGAAGAGAGCACTTGTTCTTGACTGTGACCTTGTTAAGCTGATGATAATCAATGCACATCCGCAATTAACCATCTTTCTTTCGCACGAACAAAATGGGTGTACCCCAAGGAGATACGCTAGGCCTAATAAAACCCTTATCTAGAAGATCTTTGAGTTTCTTTTTCAACTCCTTAAGTTCTACGGGGGCCATATGAGATGGAGGAATAAAAATAGGCTGCCTGTTGGGGAGATCAATCCCAGATTCTATATCTCTAAGGGGATGTACCCCTGGGAGATCTTCTGGAAAAATATCACAAAACTCATTAACAATGTTGATCAACTGAATGGTCGAGCTCTCAAACGTAGTATCTTTAACTCGAACCAAATGATAGATGTAACGCTTGGATATAAATTTTCTAGATTTACGATAGGATATGAAATGACTCTTGGGAGATATAAAATTTCAAGACAACTCAAAGGCTATCTTATTGGGAAAATAAAACTTGACTACACGGCTACGACAGTCTATAGACGCATAAAAAGAGTGAAGCCAATCTATACCCCGATTAATGTCAAAATAAACCATGTCTAGCTCAATCAAATATGCAAATATAACTCTGTGAAGGACAGTGATAGGACACTTCTTATATACTTTGCTTAGCAACAACAGGTTCACCTACTTGAGTAGAAACAAAAAAAGGCTCAGGAATCCTTTTAGTATTGATCTTAAAATTCACAGCCACTAACAGAGTCATATAAGAAAGACTTGACCAAGGGTCCATCAACACATACACATCAAAATCAAATACACAGAGTATACCAGTAACAACATCCTGTGAATCCTCTAGTTCTTGGCGGATTGGTATAGAATAAAATCAATTCTGGTGCTGACCACTGGTAGTATTAGATGAGGCACCCTAAGAAGGAGTAGGACAAACCAAAGGGGCTGCAGCACTAATTGCTTGACTCTGGTGATGAACATCATGGCTCCCTTGTCTATCATATGAGAAATCCCTGAATTTGTGGCTCAACTTACCACAACCAAAACAACCTCTTTACTCAGCCATTGTAACACCTTGATTTTCTGAACCGAAATGCTACATGGTGCCCATGACCCCGAAGGACTACAAGCTAACTCATGACTTATATTTGTACCTGAGCACTAATAACCATACTATAAAATATGTGAAAACATAATACTGTAAGGTCATAAGGTTCAAATTTGAATAAACATCTGATAAAATAATATCTAAAAATGGTATAGCAATACCAACATAAATCTGAAATAATTGTCTAACATGCTGTAGTTTGAAAACCTCTAAACTGAACTGAATAAGGAGTTGAGGGGGCATGTTCCTAACTAACTCTGTCTACTGAAATAAACTAAAAACTAAATTAGTGATATGACTAAAAACATAATTTTCCTTGAAGGATGAGGACTCACTATTAATTACTGTTGCTGGCTGACTCTGAAATTGCTAAGGGAGCTCTGGATCACATGCGTCCAAACCTATGGTATAAGACACCATAGCACGAGAAAAGTATGCGTCAGTACGTTGAATGCACTGGTATGCAAGTGAGGTAGGTTGAATGTATAGGTTTCATATGTATGAACAATACTGACTAACATGAATGTGAGAATACATGCATAAATACATAATAACTCTAACTGAAATTGTACTAGTATTGGATACTAAATTTTGTGTACTGATTTACTGACGATTGAGTTTACTAAATAAAGAGGAACTGATGTTACATTACTGATAAAGAAAATGATTGTTTTTGATAGTTCTGATTATAAAATCCTGATTTGATTGATCGTATATAATAGTCTTGAACTAAGTTCGTGATAACAGGACTACTGAGTATGAATACTGATCACATGTATTTACTGATAACATATCATGATTGATACTAAATTCTGATAACTAATATACCTGATAATATGAGTTGATAACTGATAGCATGAATAACTATATCTGATAGTCCTAAATCTTATGAAACTAGCTAAGTTCTGTACTGTATCTGAGTTAACTGTATTTGTCAGTCCTAGTATCCTAAAGAACTATCTGAGTTCTTTTACTGAGACTGATACTGAAACTGTGGGAATTAGTTATCTAACCGACATACCCTAAATATACAATAATAGCTAAGCTGGGGTCCAATCTCTGCCCTGATTGGAAAGGTGTCAATACCACGCCCTTAGTAAGGACAAGTTGTAAGTGACCCTAATCTGGCAGGTACTCTAATGAGAACGGTAGGAACCCTTATCTGACAGGTTAAGCCATCTCATCTACCCTCAACTGATAGCTATTGATGTCTCAACCTATGCTGGCTACATAGCTCTGGAATACAAGGACTGCTTCTAAGAATCACACCTTGTACTGGCAGGTGAGTTCCCATCCTTGTGTTCACTCGGTGCTGAATCCTACTCCCAACTGAATGACACTAAACTGATTATACTAAACTAATTTTCTAGTTCATACTAGAATTAACTGAACTATTAATAATTGTTAGGTTTAACTGAACTGAACATGGACTGAGTTTATTGAGTTCCGATGACTAGCGAAACACTACTGAATTCTATTAACTGACTAAATGCTATAGAGTTTTGTTAGCTGACTGAGTTTACTGATGTTTGAACTGAATACTGAACTAAACTATACTGATAGTGAGATTTACTGAATTCCATAGACTGACGAAATATTACTGAGATTACGTAGATTATTGAGTACTGAGTAAAACTGAATTGATACTGCCTTTACATGAGTTTTTTTGAGTCATGAGACTGACTGAAGTCTACTGAACATGGCTTGACTGAGAGTATCGTGAAAACATGACATAGCTCTAGGCACCCAGCTATATTTTTCAGGTACAAGTACCCCTAGGATTCGATGAAAGGAAACTAACACATCATAAAAATTCTTGATCATAGGACTAAAGTCCGCAATTCATAATACCATAAGTTGGGGATTTCATGAAAGCACTTAATAATCATAATCTTGTACATCATAATTTCACAATTTTAATTTCACTTGCATGACATGCACTTGTATACATGCTAACATAATATAGTTTCATTACTTAACTTTTATGAACCATTTGTAAAACACTTGCAAGACATAGCATCAACATAGAAATCATTTAGATCGTGTAGTATTAACATGAATTCATTATTTAGACCACCAATGGGTCACAAGGCACAATTCATTCACTTGAACATTTTAACAAACACATTAAAGGAATGATTTTATACTTAGGCATATTTAACATGCTCCTAATTCATGACCATAACCATCAATTCACATCTCAAGGTTTTCAACATATGATGGTCATAATTCAACACACATCGGAAACATGGATATTTCATTCATCAATTAACATATATCAATATTACGGGTATAACATCCAACTTGCAAATCCCAAGAACTCAACATAAATCTCATATGAATAATACCACAAATAAATTAGTTTTCATGATTCTTGAAATAACTCATGAAATTAAAACTCAATTTAATGTCAACGACATGATTATAAACATCCCACAACAAAATATTCATGATACATAACTTAAAACTTGATTCTTGAGCTCTGTGGATGAAAACAATCTATGAATGAACACTATGCATACCTTAGATTGATTATATGTGAAAGTTAACGGTGAAATTGGATTGAATCTTGAAACCCCCAATTGAACCCTTACTTGTTCTTTATAATTCTTGAGAGAATTTGGGGAAAAGGGAGTATATTCTGTCCTAAATTAGGCTTAATTCCGTGTTTGAGAGTATATACAGATGTGAAAAAGACTAAAATACCCCTAGAGAAAGAGAGAAAGACACAGCTGTCCTATGTTGTTTTTAGGCTGATAGGCTGAAGTAAATTGATCATAACTCTTTGCTTCCATGTTTAAATTGGATGAAACCAATTACATTGGAAAGAGGAGTCAAAGTGATTTTCATTGATATATAGAAGCGCTCACAGTTCAAAATATTCAAGAAGTTATGATCCTTTGAAATTGACCCTGAAATGCTGAAAATTTTTGGATCATGCTGTAAAGGATGCGACGCATGCAAATCGCATGGTGCTTTTGTTTTGAAATCCAAACACGCCCTAAACGGATTCCAAAATTTATGATACTCACTTGAGATGTACTCTTGACTTCTCCGATCACAACGCAACTTGAAAATCCAAAAATGGAGGTTGGGAAGGTCATCAAATAAATCCCCGAAGTTTGGAGGTATAAGATGAAACTAAGTGTTTCTAACACTTAGCAAAATTCTTCTAAGTGTTGGATTTCCTTATCAAGCCTTAAGGAGCTGAATTTGACTTAGGATTTTTATGGGGTTTTACAATTTCTCCCCCTTGAGAACATTAGTCCTCGAATGAGACTTACTAAGAAGGGGAGAAGAGACCAACTGGGGCATAATGAACATGAATGACTAAAATATGATTTCATGACTTACAAGACTGATAAGCTGAATTTGTATCAAACTAAACATATAATCTGATGTATGTGTAACTAATTTATGAATGAAGGACTGAGTGTTCTTATGAACAGAGTTTCTCAAAATGAGAATACATATCTGGTGCATAACTGATAAGATGAATCCATGCATATCTGATGCATGATTATATGACTGAACTGGTTCGTGAATATGCGACTAAATATGTAATAGTAAAAGATGCCAAGTTTAACTAAAAACTGGGCATGAAACTAAATAACAAGTTTGGTACTAAAATCTGACCATGAGAACGAGTAAGTTTAAGGAAGACTGTTACATTGAACTTAAAATACCGATGAGTTTGAGATTAATTACTCAATATGCATGAGCAGAAACATGAGGACATAACTAAGTCTAGAACGTGATACATAAAATGAATATCATGATATGAACTAAGTCTGTAATGTGTGACATGGATAGAGTATCGTGAACTAAAGTGAGTCATTGAGGACATAGCTTATGACTGAGATATGGAGTTAGAAGGCCATCTTATAAGTAACCCTTCTTCTAAACTAGATTCATGACGTGAACAGAGACCGGTATGTTTATGTCATAACAGTTTGAGGGATTAGAGTGTATCTCCCCCATGGGACACTATGTCCCTTGAACAATGTTGGACTGCCTTTGCTGAAATATTGAGGAAAACTAAGGCGATGCACAAGGCATGTAGGAAGTGAATCATGACATAATTATCTGATATCTGGAACTGAGGCATGATACATGAACTGGGTTATACTCGCAACTACTAGGATACTCTATCTTGGAATAGTTATATTCAAGCCTATCATTAATACTACACCCTTGTATAAAATAAGCATGCAACAATCTTCTCTTAACGTGAAATATTTTCTCTCTTCTATCTAAGCAACCGCTTATCACTACACTATTTTCATAAAGAGAGCTGACTTAAAGGTTAAATCCGGAGGACCTGATGCATGAATTGATATAAACTGAACTTGACACATGACTGAAACCTGAGGAATAGAATATTAACAACATGAATTTATCAAAATGTTATGAACTGAGGATATACATGACGTAGTCTGAATTTATCAGATCTGTAGGGGCATAGCATGAGTCATGAAATCTGAGTATACTATAAAGCATGATCGTGTACATGAGTCATTAGCTGCATGATCTAAGTTTTGAATTTTTTGTATTTGTGAGACATGATTTGTGACACTGAGTGATTTAGATCTGACTGCCTATGCTGGGAACTGAAAGCGCACATGATTTTATGGAAAACGTGTGAACATAAGCCGTGTTCATGGAATTGATTCATACTACAAGGTAAATTGAGATCCTTTATACTAGGAACTGAAACTGTACATGATTTATGGAAAAGTGCATGATCATGGTTTATGACCTTAGAGTTGATATGTAAGACCTGATGGATTTCATGATAGCTGAAGTATAAATCTTTGTACTGAGAAGAGTATGGGTTGGGAATCATCTTCCCTTACTGCTTTTCTATACATATTGGCACTACTACTGAAATCTGAGAGTCTGACTTGGTCACTTGATCTATCATCACATACTTATACTCTATTCGACACCTGCCCATCCTACTAAACACATCAGCTTCTTCTATTTCATCATATACTACTAATATCATATCCACACCTTCATGCTTAATTTTAAGTAAATAAACTTAAATTCTATCTTACACTGTTCAAGCCTCCTAATTTATCTTGGTACAACTATCCCCATGAATACATAATCTAATCAGACTGGATAATACTATCCCAACTCATCTACTGCTAAACTCTTAGGTCCATGCTTAAAATTTTAGGTCTATATTGTCATAGGATTCTGAGAAGAGATCTAATGGCAAATCAAAAATTGGATTTAAGTTCACAAAAGAGTTCTCATGATCATAAATAAAATCTATATAACTTTGGAACATGACTGAAGTGAGGGGATATTGTCTGAGCATGTGGCAAATCCCATACCTATCTCTAGGGATTGCATGAGAAAGCCCTAGCTTTAGGATTTGAGCTTCACTATTTCTGTTACCTTGAAAGTAAGGTAAGGTTCAAATGGGGGGAGCCTAATGTAAATCTACATGGGTTTCTTAGATAACCTTGCTATAGCACGATCTTGAGAAATGAAAGAAGGGAAACTGTTCCTAAAACATCTCATAGCCTTTGACACATAAGAGTGGTGCACAACACGCCCATATACAAGACTCTACTTAATGCAGCTTTCAGACTCTAATACCAAGTTTGTAACGCCCCAATTTTCTAAACCGAAATGCTACATGGTGCCCATGACCCCGAAGGACCATAAGCTGACCCATGACTTATATCTGTACCTGAGCACTGAATAACCATACTATAAAATATGAGAAAACATAATACTGTAAGGCCATAAGGTTCAAATATGAATAAACATTTGATAAAATAATATCTAAAAATAGTAAAAAAATACCAACATAAATCAAAAATAATTGTCTGAAAACCTCTAAACTGAACTGAATAAGGAATTGAGGGGACATGTTCCCAACTAACTGCGTCTACTGAAATAAACTAAAAACTGAAATAGTGATATGAATAATAACATAATTGTCCTCGAAGGATGAGGACTCACTGTTAATTACTGTTGCTGGCTGACTCTAAAATTGCTAAGGAAGCTCCGGATCCCGTGCGTCCAAACCTATAGTATAAGACACCATAGCACAAGAAAAGTATACATCAGTACTTTGAATGTACTGGTATGCAAGTGAGTTAGGTTGAATGCATGGGGTTCATATGTATGAACAATACTGACTAACATGAACGTGTGAATACATGCATGAATACATAATAACTCTAACTAAAACTGTACTAGTACTGGATACTGAATTCTATGTACTGATTTACTGACAATTGAGTTTACTAAATAAAGAGGAATTGATGTTATATTATTGATTAAGAAAATGACTGTTTTTCATAGTTTTGATTATGAAGAATTGATCTGATTAATCATATATAACAGTCCTGAAACTGAGTTCGTGCTAACATGACTACTGAGTATGAATATTGATGACATGTTTTTACTGATAACATAGCATGACTGATAACTGAATTCTGATAACTGGTATATTTGATAACATGAGTTCTAATAACTAAAAGCATGAATGACTGTATCTAATAGTCCTGAATCTGATGAAACTAGCTGAGTTTCGTACTGTATCTAAGTTGACAGTATCTGTCAGTCCTAATATCCTGAAGAACTATCTAAGTTCTTTTATTAAGACAGATATTGAAACTGTGGGAAGTAGTTATCTAACTGACATACCCCAAATATGCTATAATAGCTAAGCTGAAGTCCAATATCTGCCCTAATTGGAAGGTTGTCAATATCGCGCCACTGGTAAGGACAAGTTGTGAGTGACCCTCATCTGGCAGGTACTCTAATAAGAACAGTAAAAACCCTTATCTGATAGGTTAAGCCACCTCATCTACCCTCAATTGACAGGTATTGATGTCTCAACCTATGCTGACTACATAGTTTTGGAATGCAAGGACTACTTCTAAGAATCACACCCTCTACTGCCAGGTAAGTTCCCATCCTTGGGTTCGCTCAGTGCTGAATTCTACTCCCAACAGAATAACACTGAACTGACTATACTGAACTGATTTCCTAGTTCATACTAGAATTAACTAAACTATTACTGATTGTTCTATTTAACTGAACTGAACATGGACTGAGTTTATTGAGTTCCAATGACTAACGGAACACTACTGAATTTTGTAAACTGACTAAATGCTACTGAGTTCTGTTAGCTGACTGAGTTTACTGATGTCTGAACTGAATACTGAAATAAACTGTACTGATACTGAGATTTACTGAATTCCATAGACTGACGAAATATTACTGATATTATGTAGATTACTGATTACTGAGTAAAACTGAAGTGATACTGCCTTTACATGAGTTTTCTTGAGTCATGAGACTGACTGAAGTCTACTGAACATGGCTTGGTTGAGAGTATCATGAAAACATAACATGGCTCTAGGCACCCAACTATATTTTTTGAGTACAAGTACCCCCAGGACTCGATGGAAGGAAACTGACACATCATGAAAATTCTTGATCATAGGACTAAAGTCTGCAATTCATAATACCATAAGTTGGGGATTTCATAAAAGCACTTGATAATCATAATCTTGTACATGAATAGGAATGTATCCTAACATATCATAATTTCACAATTTTAATTTCACTTGCATGACATGCACTTGTATACATGCTAACATAATGTAGTTTCATTACTTGACTTTCATGAACCATTTATCAAACACTTGTAAGTCATAGCATCAACATGGAAATCATTTATCTCATGTGGTATGACCATGAATTCATTATTTAGATCACCAATGGATCACAAGGAACAATTCATTCACTTGAACATTTTCACAAACACATGAAAGGCATGATTTTATACTTAGGTATATATAACATGCTCCCAATTCATGACCATAACCACCAATTCACATCTCAAGTTTTTCAACATATGATGGTCATGATTCAACACACATGAGAAACATGGATATTTCATTTATCAATTAACATATATCAATATTATAGGTATAACATCCAACTTGCGAATCCCAAAGAACTCAACATAAATATCATATGAATAATACCACAAATAAATTGGTTTTCATGATTCTTTAAATAACTCATGGAACTAAAACTCAATTTAACGTCTTCAACATGATTATAAACATCCCACAACAAAATATTCATGATACATAACTTAAAGCTTGATTCTTGTGCTCTGTGGATGAAAATAATCTATGAATGAACACTATTCATACCTTAGATTGATTATCTATCAAAGTTAACGGTGAAATTGGCTTAAATCTTGAAACCCTCAATTGAACCCTTACTTGTTCTTGATAATTTTTGAGAGAATTTGAGAAAAAGGGAGTATATTCTGCTCTAAATTAGGCTTAATTCTGTGTTTTAGCATATATATAGGATGGGAAAAAGACTAAAATACCCCTGGAGAAAGAGAGAGAGACACAGCTATCTTATGTTATTTTTAGGCTGATAGGCTGAAGTAAATTGATCATAACTCTTTACTCCGATGTTTAAATTTGATGAAACTATTTACATTGGAAATAAGACTCAAATAGCTTTTCATCAATATATAGAAGCTCTCACAGTTCAAAATATTCAAGAAGTTATGATCGTTTTAAGTTGACCCTGAAATGCTGAAAATTTCTGGTGCATGCTATAGAGCATGCGACACATGCAAATTGCATGGTGCTTCTGTTTTGAAATCCAAACACGCCCTAAACAGATTCCAAAAATTCTGAAACTCACTTGAGATGTACTCTTGACTTCTCCAATCACAATGCAACTTGAAAATTCAAAAACAGAGGTCAGGAAGGTCGTCAAATAAATCCCCGAAGTTCAGAGGTATAAGATGAAACTAAGTATTTCTAACACCTAGCAAAATTCTTCTAAGTGTTGGATTTCCTTATCAACCCTTAAGCAGCTGAATTTGACTTAGGATTTTTACGGGGTCTACAGCCATACACTCTCCAGGATACGTCCTACCACACTTAGCATACGGGGGATAGTTAGGTCTATAACTCACACTGTCCTGAGACCTAGACATAGTAGGTCTATTACCCTGCTCCTAGTTGACTCTTGAAGTGGGAGTACTAGCTGATGACGGTGCTGGCACAAAAGAACGGCTCTAAAACTAAGGGCGGATCCCTCCAGAAAATCTACTCTAACTATACCCCTGCTACTCCGATCTTACTCTCTTATTTTCTCTCTCTGTCTGTCTCTCTTTCGCCTTGTCCACTTCAATCTGCTGGGCATATATCATCAATCTAGAAAGATCCATGTCCCTATTGAGTATAGCAAACCTACACTCTTTCACAACTTAACTCGATACGCCAGTCAAAAACTTACTCATACTGATCCTGGAATCAGCCATCATACCGGGAGCATACTTAGACAACAGGTTAAATTTAAGACAATATTCCTTAACTATCATGGAGCCTTGTCTCAAGTTTATAAATTCTTCTAGTTTTGCTTCCCTCAGCTCTGGGGAAAAGAATCATTCTAAGAGCGTGTCCTGGAACAACTGACAAGTCATAGGAGCGGCATCCTCCCCTCTAATCTTCCTCCACAACTCTACCCATCATAAGCAACGGCTTTCAGGCGATAGGAAGCTAGCTCTACACTTTATTCCTCTGTTACATGCATAATTTAAGTGATCTTTTTTACCTCATCAAGATACGTCTGTGGGTCCTCACCTACCGTTGACCCATAAAACTATGGCGGATTCATCCTCATAAAATCCTAAAATAAGCTGCTGCAGAATTACCTTCTTACGGAGGTGGAACAGCGGCATGAACATTGGCCTGACCATTGGCAGTAACTGCCTGGGCTAGCACCTAAAAAACTGGCCAAAAGTCAGCATGAGTCACCATCTTATTTAAAGAATCAACGGGTTGAGGTCGTTCGTTGTTTTTGCAAGCTCTAGGAGGAGGTAATTTCTTTCATAAGAGAGCACAAATTACTATCAGAGAGAAACAGTCCTAGGCACGAAGGACTTCTGAAAGAAAGAAATGACTTTTCCTAAAAACGTCCCGTCGGCTCTTTCTTATAGATGTGGTGTGCTACACATCGATGATCAAGACTCTACGTAATGCGGCTTGTGAGACTCCCTAGGACTCTTTAAACCTTAGGCTCAGATACCAAGCTTGTAACACCCCAAGATCCCATCCCAAGATGTCATATGGTGCTTAACGCCACACGCGACCTCAAGCTAACCCTCAAGCCTATCATTACCTCTATAACTCACTATGACAGTAATCAAGCTGTAATAAAGAAGAATAATCATGTCATGAACATACTGAAATACAAAGAAATAGTATCCTGTACAATCAAAATACTGAAGTTCTGTACATACTGGTACTCTAGTTTAACGAAGCCTCTACTACATAAGACTGAGGAGCCATTGGGACAGATCCCCAACTAACTCGTACTGAAATAGAAATAAACAACCATCTACTACTAAGATAAAAATCGCGGACATAGGTCCTCGAAACATTAGGACTTACCAACTGTATGAATGTAGTTGGAGGTACTTGAAGATCATTGTCACTGCTGAAACTGAGCACTTGAACCTACATCACGAGAAAATATAGGACACAGAAAAGTATGGGAATCAATACATGGGAATGTACTGAGTGTGTGCGGGTGCAGGCAACATTTAAATAATATCATAAATGTATAAGAAAATCATTTATACTGATAATAATGACTCTCTTCCCTTGAGTTACCTAAAACATATTTTCCATAAATCATCAATAATAACACATGCTTCATAAATCTCACAAACCATAAGAATCAACTCAAACTCTTTGACTCATGACTTAGAGTGACTCGGTAACTCATGAAACTTGGACTATTATGGACTTGGGAGTTTCTTATAACTAAAATAAACCATGTGATCTGCATGGAGTCCAACGTTTTGCCTACGTTGGGGAGAGCTGTTCTATCCTTGCCATCAGAGTAGAATCTTAACTTTTGTGATAACTGTCTTGGCCTTTGGCCCTTAATGTTAATCCTATGGTGGCATATAGTTCTGGAGAAGTAGGATGAACTGAACCCATACTGCCCGCTCGGTGCTAAACACTACTCCTAGACTTAAGCTCAGAACGCATTAAGAAATCCACCTTAATCAACTCAAGGGTCTATCATGAAGACCAAAATATAAATATATATCTCATTTGTAAATCATAATCAATGTGTGGATTCCTAACTCAACTAAATCTCAAAATAATCCTTCTCATCATCAAGTACACTTTTTTATCAAATCATATCAAGTATCAAATCTTCCAGAAAACATCATAGAACTCGTTCTTGACTCTCAAGCTCAGTATCAATATATATTCAATAGACAAACTTCTCATGGAAAAACATAAATCAAACAGTTATCATAAATCACTTATAAATTATCATTTCATGATAACAATATACAATTCATGACATAAATTCATAATATAAGAAATAAGATAATGAAGTAGTCATATGTGTCAACCTTGTATAGCTCAAATCTCATAAATCCTAGATAAAATAATTTAGGTGTAAACCCACTTTGCAAAATTCATGAAATTCAATAGAAATTAAATCTTTGGGCACAAGAATGAAAGAATTGTTCCTGTTAAAAACCCCACATACCTTAATCTTTGAAATTGGATGAATTTTAGTGCTTGAGACTTTATCCACACTTGAAATAAATAAGTTTTGAAGAACTTAGTTCTTGAAGAAATTTTGAAGATTTATGGCTGATTCTTGGAAGATTTATGTTCTTGATATAACCATAGATATATTATCTCAAGAGAATTGGAAGAGAAAATGATGGAATTAGGGTTTGGCTAGGATTCTCATATTTATAGAGGCCTCCAAAAGATGGAAAAGGACCAAAATACCCTTGCAAAAACATATCTAAATTGTTGAAAAAAATAACTGGCGACATCCGTGACAGGCCATCAGATCCGTGATAGGTCGTCACGAAAAGTCATCACAAAATTGGTATTGTTGGAATGCTAATTCAATTATCTATCTGCTGATAGGTCAAGAGATCAAAATTTCCAAGTATAATGAGAGATATACTCATTTGAAGTGGACTATACCAATATCCTTCCTGAGAATTCAATTAGTAAGGAATATTTTGATTCACCCAATTGCAAAAACAATAGATTATAATGATTATAGCTATAGAGATATAGATATAGAAGAAAATTTAGAAATAGTAAATGATAGAATAAGTACAACGAAAAGAATAGCTGATGAAAAACCAGAATCATCAAGCTCATAAAAAAGAACAAGTTATGAAATAAATTCAACAAGTAATTTAAACCAATATTATATAACAGGAAAAATAAATGAAAAAGAAT
>NW_025893111.1:350612-351097 GCF_002878395.1 Capsicum annuum
TCAACAAGTAATTTAAACCAATATTATATAACAGGAAAAATAAATGAAAAAGAATATTTAATACTCATAAATACAGGACAAGAAGAAAATTATATAGCAAAATATCTAGTAAAAATAAAGAAATAAAAACTGATAATGATATGTGCCCAAATCTACCAAGAAGTTTAATAAATAGTAAAAATATAGCAGAAAAAAAAATAATAATAGGAATTAGAAAAATAAAAATAGAATTTGCAGTAAAGGAAGAAATGCAAAAAGCAGATACAATATTAAGAATAAAATAGCTAGAACAAGTAAAATCATATAATATAGAACATACACAATTAACCTTAACATATAAAAAAGAGAAATTATTCTTAAGAAGAGCCTTAACATAAAATGAAAATATATGTATTAATGAAGATAGTAGTAGAAGGATATTACAGTAGATATTATACGCCTAAGATAGATACAGGAGCAGAAGCTAATTTATGTAGATATAATTG
>NW_025893111.1:665214-678320 GCF_002878395.1 Capsicum annuum
CTAAAACATGGGTAAGTTATGGTGCTTAGACGTATAAATACGTCTAAGCACCATAACTTACCCATGTTTTAGCTAAGTTTTGAGAATAAAATACATAATTCTTGCACTTTTAGTCTATTTTTAGTTAAGTGAGTTGACCTATGTGATTAGCATGCTTTTCAGGTACTAATGAGGAAGATTACAGCACTTTGGGGACCTGTGAATAGCAAAGGAAAACTTCACATAAAAAGAAAAGCAGCTCTTGGACTGAATGTGATGCATGGGAACTTTTTCCCAGGCAAACTCAATATTTTTAAATAGTTAAGGATGCAGTAGCAATTTATTAGAGAAGGATGTTATTAAAAGTATTATTGCTGAATTTTTAGGGATGATTCACATTCTGTATTATTTTGAAAAACAAGAGAAAGCGGCTTAGCTTGAGGACAGAGAGAGAGAAACGTGTTTCTCTCTTATTTTCGCTAGTCATCTTTCTCACCAAGATCATTCTAAGTTTTGGTATGATGAATATTTCTAGTTTGATTTCTGTTTTATTCATGAGTAGCTAAGTTTATTTTTTAGGGTTATGGAAACCTTGTAGGATACTCTCAATTGCTATGGGTTTTTGAATTTATGATGTGTAAATCCACTTATATCATTACTCTCTTTATTTTGATTGAATTCTCGTGGTTGTAAACATAGGGAATGCATCATTATAGCAATAACTTGTTTAGAAAAGTTAATGTTTGGAAAAGAGAGTGTGACAAGAAAATTGGGTTTCCAACCTCTATTTTACATGTTAATGCCTTAGCAGGACTAACTTCTTGGAGAGTTCGTACAGCTGGTTATACACTTTGGATTCGAGAGGACTAAGGTGAATAAATCCTTGATGGTTGAGAAACACTTGGATTTAGAATTAGAATACGTCTCTCTATAAGTGCATGCATGTATAAAATCCGTATTACTCATAGTTAATAGAGAAGTAGAAGCTACAAGGTGGACATAACCCTAACTTGTCATTCTCTGTGATCAAATATTATTATGCATAACATCTCATCGTTACACTGTTAATATTACTATGCACCTAAACTGAAACACCCCTTACCTTGGAACCTTCTATCAATAGTCTAATAATAATCACAATACTTAGTGATCATAGTATTCCCTGTGGGATTCGACACCCAACCCAGTTGGTTTCTATATTTGACAGCGACCGCTTGCACTTTCTAACGAGAGTTGTAATTTAGGCGTATCACTTAACCATGATAGCATGGTATGATTGTGACTTCAAAGCATGGTTGTAGAGACTTTTGTCTAATGGTTCTCATACTTAGTTCTTGTATCGGTTTTTAAGTCCTTTCGTCGATGACTATATGGTATGATCATATGATCGTGGTGTAGTTATCGGATCTCTTTATTTGATCATCTTTAAGTCCAATTATCAAAACTTGCCTTATTCATGGCTATTTTTCATGCAAACACTCAGAAAATAGTCATATCCACCTAAAAATATCCTTTTACTTGCAAATATTTCTAGTTTTAAGTGTCTTAAGTGTCATAAGTCCATGACACATCACTATTGCGGTGAAATCCATAATGAATCTGGTAATGAGGAGATTCGGCATTTTAGTGAGACTATTAAGGGCATTAGGAGGAGGTTGAATGAGTTGAGTGCCCTACTATAGCCTACTATGCCTGACAGTGTAGCCTAGCTATAAAATGATCTAGGTTTCTTTCAAAAGCACTTAGATGAGCTTATTCCCTTTTTGATACATCTTTAGGGATATTCATTCAAGGCACCACCTTTAGTTTTTATACCTTCTCGTGATGTTCATCCTATGATACAAAGAAATAGGTTAATGAGGATGATTATGCTTTTGATAAGGCTACTATGCTTGCTACTACATTGGAGATGTCAGTTTATGAGACTACAGAAATTGAGGACTATGGATCAGCTGCTACCTTGGAGATTTAGGACTTTCTACCAGATCTTCCTTAAACCACTACTATAGTTGATCGGGGCACTAATTCCAAAAATGTGGCCACTTCTATAAGCCATTTGTCACCTTAGTCTTTGCCACATTCAGAGGGACCCTGATTCTCATTCTCTTATATTTATTTAATCTTATTCCTTAAGGATTATTCAAAAAATTTAGTTAGGGTGTGGTATCTATTTATTGGATCTATAATATTTCACTCATGGTTCTTATCCCTTTTGATAAATTTTGGGAATTTTTTCATAGTTTTCTTAATTTTGGTGTGTGGATTTGACATTTGGATAGTTTTTATTTGGGTTGTATTAATTTTATATTATGTGCGTTGGATTTTATTGAGTGTGGTGTGTGATTTTAAATTTTCATTTCGTTAATTTGATTTCTAGTTTAGTAGTTATTAGTTCCATTGCAAATAAAAATTCATTTTAGCATACGTATTTATGAGGAAAGTGCACTGCCAATTGTACACTTTGACTCAAATGGTACAATTGGGGAGATTTTTCACATTTGACTTTTGAAGTCATTATCCATTGTGATTTATGTCTAACTTTCAAAAATATGTCCATTTTAAAAGCTTTTCCACTGGTTTAGTTAAGCTAGTTAGGCTCATTCATTATGAACACCCACATCTAATTTTAGCTACTTGAATAAGTTCCTTGATATTATCTATGATTGTGGTACATTAGTCGAGGAAGAGTGCTTTGAGCATTCAATCAAGTGCCCTATGTGAGTGAGATTTCATTTTGATCTTCTGCTGAGTCTACCTAGAACTTGACCTGTAGCTCTAGTTCAAAACAAAAAGAGTTGTGATGTTGGAGAGGTAATCTTAGGCCATTGATTGAGAGTGAACCACTATTTTGACAAAATTTAGCCACCCCGTGGTGAGATGAGTGACCAACTTTGTCCCTAATTAAAGTTGTAAAACCCATTTTCCTTAATAAGATTGTTACTAGCTGAAACCCTTGTTCATGATATCTCTCTACTTAAACAAACCTTCTTGAAGTGTATAGATAAGGTTAAAGACTAACTAAGACTAGATACCTATGTTGGGGTGTAGGAGACCTCGAAATTAGTGTGTACTCAGTAGTTCATAAATTTGAGGACCACTAAATTCCTCCACTAATTATCCTAGTATCCATGGTAGATACATAAAAAATGAAAAATGAGAAATTGGTCGATAAAATATGAGTTGTAGTTTATTTCTAATTATAAATATGTAGTTATTTAAAGCTTGGAAGCATAGGAAGGGGAAAGTAGCTTGAAAGGTTTTAAAGAATTAATTCGTGAAGTAATTCATTGAGAAAACCTTGGAAAAATTTATTGAGTGAAGGCCTCTATAGATGCTTTGAGGAGGTAGAGTCATAGTAACCTTTACTTTCCCTAGACACTCATAGCCTACACAACAAGCCAAAATAAGACCTAGGTGATGTTCAAAGTAGCATGCTCGTATGGGGTGAAATAGACTTTATGGTAAGCCAATTGTGTGCTACTTATGTTCTTTATCATCTATTAGAGAGTGGGTGATTTATGTTAGTTCCTATATTCGATAAAAGTGCATGACTTGAGGGAAGGGGCTTCTTTGTTTGAGGATATTTGGTTGCTATGTTAAGTATTCACAATTGTTGGTTGGAGCCTATGAGCATATGCTTGTCTCAGTAATATTTAGCCATGATTTATGCTTGTTTTTCAAAAATTTGGTGCTGGATAGATTAACTTTAATCATTGTTTTAAAAATCATAAGGCAAAGTGTTTTCAAAAAAATAAACATGTGACTAAGATCCCTAGTTGTACCACTTGTAGGCATTGTTTATTTTCTTGTGTATGCCTTGATTTACTCGAGGATAAAAGACATTTAAATTACGGTGTTGATGAATCATCAGATTGTGACACATTTGATTTAGATATAGAGAGAAAACATGTTCTCACAACTTGATTTATGAGTCATGATGGCACCTACTTTATCCTGCTTGTAGAAAAGCCGAATCATAGACCAAAGCTAGATGCATTGGGCTAACTTGCTGGAAAATGGCCTAATAGCCAGAAATTAACAATTAAAGACTTAAGAGCGATGAAACATCATGATAGTCTAATAGATTGATAGATAAATGATCAACAACCCTCTCAAGACTTACGAATATCAGTACAAGAGCTACTACAAATGAACTATAATTGCAAAATAGTCAAATACAATTTGTCTTAGAGATGAAAAACTGCACATAGATAAACAGAAAGAACAAGGGTAACTCAACCTCCCAGAGCTCACCCAAACTCCGAAATCAACCATGCACGAGCGTCAAATCGGCGGCAGCAACTAGTACTCAAATCTGCACCAAAAAGGTAAAGAAGTGTAATATGAGTACCAAAACCATGGGTAATCAGTAAGCATCATCGGTCGACTGAGCTAAATCATGATATAAATATGATAAGATACAAGATAAAGTAAGCAAGGCCAAAGTAAAAGGGGAAAACCTAGAAATAAGCCCCAATACCATATACATAAATAATTAAATACATAAAAAATGGTATCATAAAGATCATACAGTTATAACTACAAGATTGACCCCCATAAGCCATTAAGTGCAGAGAAGTAAATAACTCAACATCGGCCCACATAAGCTTGGATGGTACAATCAAGGGAACTGAGTAATCGAACAACCATAAGTTACCAATTATAATGCCACAACCATGAACCCATCCAAATCATATCTTATCATAATAACTCCCAATGCCGGACTTGAATCGAAACTCAATAGCATTATCATTATTATCATCATTTACCAAATTTGAACCTGAACTCACACTATCAATATTATTATCATTATCATCAGTTGATGGACTTGAGTCAAAACTCATAAACCATACCAATAATTCATATCAATAAACTACCATAATAAACCATACCAAGAAGTCATCTCGTTACTTGTATCTGTACACCAGGTCAAGCATCATGTCCACAGGTAATACCATTAACCATGTCCATAAGCCATACCAATCCCATATCTATTAAATCATGTCGATAACCATGCCTATGGGTTATGTCAATAAATCATATCAAAATCATATCTATAAGACATAACATTAATGATATCTACAAGACATATCATTAGTCATATCTATAGGTCATATCATTCACAATATCTGTAGGTCATATCATTATTCATATCTATATGCCATATCATTAATCATATCTATAGGCTATATCATTAATCCTATCTATAGATCATTTAATTAATCATATCTATAAGCTATAACATTAATAATATCAATGAATAGTAGACTTTCAATACCAAACTAACAAACTCATTAAAAATATTCGATCTCCTCATGTCCCAAACCAAACATTAATAAGGATATATAATGCATAAATAAGTTTACAAAACTAACACAAGTCTTGGCCTAAGTTGGACCAAAGGGGCTCACTTGTAATCTAGATGTTGAATAAGCCATAATTAGCCCTAGGATAGAAATTCCTCTGAATCGTGAGCAATTAACTCAATGTCACCTAAAGTAATTACAACTAAGGCAATTTCACCTAACTTGAGAAACTAAGTCAAATTCCACCCTGAATGTGAGTGACTAAGGTAATTTCTCCTAGGTTGAGCAACTAAGACATTCTCATCCAAAACATGAACCATGAAGTCAACTTTACCTAAAACATGATTAACTAAGGTAATTAATCCTAATTTATGATTTCAAGATAGCCTAAATGGTTCAACTAATCCAAATATTCTCATGCATACTTCCAACACCTAAATCTCACCCTATATCAAGCATAATATCATAATAATACTTTGAGATAGCTCAATCTATGAAGACGGTAAACCTAGCCTACCTATATACAGAAGAAAAGCCTGAAGAATCCACTAAACCACCAATTTTCTTTTCCAAGAAGCTTCCAAAAAATGACACGCTATAAAAATCAAAATATACTCATCAAAATTAGGATAGTGATACCCATATTTCACTATTATGCTTCGGGTCTAAAATTACGTAAAAATCTCATGTGGGGCCCATTTATGAAATTACACTTTCAAAACCAACAGGACGTCCCTCTATGCTCAAAGAACATTTATCCCCTTAAATGGGTGAATTTTGTGCTATAATGATGCAATAATCAAGCCACAATGATAAGGGATTTTAGAAAAAGATAAGGGAATTAACCTTGAAATTAATGGAAACTTACAACAAATTCAAAAGAGAAACACATAATTTTTTGTTACCTAAGCTCAAAACCACCCATAATCAGTTCTACTAAGAATTCTCATATTTTAGGGTTCAAAGCTCTCGAGAATTGAAGAAAAATACTGAAAATCATAATAAGTGGGTGAATTATACCATTACTAGGCGCACGAGTGTCACTTCAGCAAACCGTGTCGCTAAAGCAAACACCGGGTTACTTATTCAACCATTGTATCGTTCGAGGAACTGGGAGCATTAACATATATAACATAAGAGATGTTGGTAATGCTTAAGGGGTATTCACTTACACGACATATGCTTTCCTTATGTTATACCAGTGCGCCAAGCCAGGTTGCTTAAACAACTGGCTAGTCGTGTACGCGATGTACCAGACACCAGCTGATACTTGGAATTTTTCCAAGTCTCCACCAACCCCTAAGATTCATCGAAAATCACGTATACAGAAATGAACAATGCTAACCTACCAAATTCTATGTTACAAACATACTGCCGCACTCAAATTTTCTATTCGATGTTGTTTCAATAAAAAATGGGTCCCACACCAACTTACCATATCCCTTAACTTCAAACCAATAACCCAAAATGAGTTTGACAGTCTCGTGACCCAAACCAAGGGTATAACTATCCTGAAATTCATGTTCCAAAGTTGTTGGAATGGTCAAAATTGGTATCCGAGGTCGTTTGATAGAAGTTTTTTCTTGGTACCTAATTTAAGCCAGCAAAAGTTCAAAACACGAAATTGGCTCTAAGAGCCAAAAGAACTGCTTGGTAACTGAAGTGTCAGTGCCAATAATTCAGTGAATTGGGGACACTTTAGGAAAGCTCTAAATATTAAAAATGAGCAGAAATACGCAAAAAATCCTAGAGAGTCAATAGAATATACACTTCTAAAAAAACTTCCAGTCATGAAAGTAAAGGTTAGTATGTACCTGTGGCCTTGAATAGGAGAGGATACTGGGTTTGTATCTCAACCTTGATCACCTAAGTAGCCTCCATTACTAGGTGGTGCCTCTACTGAACCTTAACTACTGGAATATCTCTAGTGCAAAACCATCTGACATCACGGGCTACTATGAGAACAAGCTCCTACACAAAGGTCAGCCGCTCATCTAACTGGACCGAGTCCCATATAAGCACATGATAAAGAACAGTAATGTATAACCGCAACATAGAATCACAGAAAACCAAATAGACAACAATAATATTTATGGGTAAGGCTAACTCATAAGCCTCCTCACCAACTATGCAAGGAATCTCAAAGGGTCCAATATACCTGGGGTTGAGCTTGCCTTTCCTCCCAAACCACATTACACCATTCATGGGTGATACATAGAGGAATACCCAGTAACCAATTCCAAATCTCAAGGTACAAAGTCTATAATTTGTATAAGCATTCTGTCTACTTTGAGCTACCCTCAACCTATGCTAAATTACCCTAACTCTATGCAGCGAATCCTGAACCAAGTCAGTACTATTGGGCCTAGTCTCAAAAGTCTTAAATCAACCAATGTGGGGACAACATTGCCTACTATACAAAGTCTCAAAAGATTCTATCTCAACAATCGAATGCTAGCTATTATTATATGCAAACTCTGCCACAGCTAAGGGTTACTTCCACCGATCTCTAAAATCTATAACAAAAGCTAGGAGAGTATATCCTCAACACCCGAAATAGTTTGCTTTGACATCCCATTAGTTTGAGGATTAAAGACTACTCTAAGGTCTACCTGAGTCCCAACTCCTCCTTAAAAGCTCTCCAAAATCTAAAAGTAAGCACTGAACCCTAGTCTAAAATTATGTATGGGTAGACTATTCAAACAGACTATCTTACTAATATAGATACAGGCTAACCTCTTATCACTAAAGAACTTCTGAATAGAAGTGAAGTATGCCAAATTAGTGAGTCAGTCCACAATGACCTCAATACCATCTAAACCATAGAAAGTACGAGGAAACCCACTAACAAATTCAATGGTAATCCCCTCCCATTTCCACTTGAGAATAAGCAATCTCATAATAAAGCCACCAGGTTTTTGATGCTTGGCCTTCACCTACTAACAACATAGGAAACAAGCTACAAAGTCTACTATATCTCTCTTCATACCAATCCACTAATAGTGTTGCCTTAAATTTCTGTACAAGTTAGTTGTACCCTAGTAAATACAATATCTAGAGTTGTGAGCCTTATGCAAAATCTACTAAATCAACTCATCAACCCTCAAAACACAAATGCAGCTATCAAAATCTAAAGACACCTTCAGAATCTATGGTGGACCTCTTGGACTCACCACTCAACACCTAGTCACAGATAATGCAAAGTCTCTTATCCTCAAATTGATGACTTTGGATCTTCTCAAATAGTGAAGACCTTGCATCAATACTAGGTAGAATCCTCCTAGGGTCTAAAATATCAAGTCACACCATTGAGTTGGATAATGATTGAATGTCCCATACCAATTGACTCAAAAAAACTAAATAATAAGCCAAACTACCCATACTCACTACCTTCCAACATAAAGGCATTTGCTACCATATTTACCTTGCCCATATGATACATGATAGAGATATCATAATCCTTAAGAAACTTTATCCATCTTAGTTCCATAGAATTAATCTCTCTCTAGATCATAAGATCTTGAAGACTACGATGATCTGTGCAGATCTAGCAACACAAAAAATAAAGATAATGTCTCTAAATCTTAAGCGTGAAAACTACCGCCACCAACTCTAAGTCATGAGTGAGGTAGTTACGTTCATGCATAATTAACTATCTAAACATAAGCAATAACCTGACTCTATTGTATTAACATATAATCCAAACCAACACCAAAAGAATCACAATACACGATAAATCTGTTACCCTCAACAGAAGGAGATAAAATAGAGGCTGAAGTGAGAAATATCTTAAGCTTTAAAAATTTTAGCTAACGCTCCTCAGACCATCACAAAGGAACCATCTTCTGAGCCAATCTCATCATAGGCATTGTAATAATAACAAAACTCTCAATGGATTATCTATAATAACTGGCCAAACCAATGAAGCTACAAACCTTAGTCAGAGATGTAAAACTGGCCAATCATGAATTTTCTAAATCTTTGTTGGGTTTATCATAATCCCATATTTAGACACCACAAGTCTAAGGAATGTCATTGACTCAAGCCAAAACTCACACTTAGAGAACTTGGCGAAAAGCATATGATCGCTCAATAACTGGAGTATAATCCATAATTCTGCATACACTTCTCTCTACTCCATAAATATACAAGGATGTTATCGAGTAACACAATTACAAAGGAATCCAAATAAGGCCTAGACACATGATGCATCAAATCCATAATCAGCTAGGGCGTTAGTTAACCCAAAAGACATCACTAGGAACTTATGATGGCCATAATAGGTCCTAAAGGCTTTCTTCGAGATATCCTCATCTCAAATCCTTAACTTATGGTAAATAAGCCTCAAATCAATTTTAGAGTGTACCGCCGCACCCTGAAGCTAGTTAAACCAAATCATCAATACAAGATATAGGATAATAGTTCTTCATCATTACCTTATTAAGTCATCTGTAATCAATACACATATTCATGGAGCCATCTTTCTACTTTACAAACAACATAGGATCTCTACAAGGAGACATACTCTATCTTATAAAACCCTTACCTAAAAGATCTGGAAGCTGAGAATTTAACTCCTTAAGATAGGTAGGAGGTGTCATAGAAATAGGTAAGTTGCATAGCTCAAGATTAATAACAAAATCAATACTATGCTTAGGAGAAAGGCCAGGTATATAGGTAGGGAAAACATCAGGAAACTCACAAACTATAGGAACAAAGTAAAACTATGGACTCACTACACTAACCTCACTAATATACATGATATAAGCCTCGTATCCCCTCAAAATAAGGCTCTAATATAATATAAGAAATAATACCTATTGTTTTGTGGCTAACAACTCCCTGCCACATGATTGGGGGTACACTAGGCATGGCTAAGGTAGTAGTCTTTTAAAAAAATCCAAGATCATAAGATAATGGGTTAACTAGTCCATGACTAGAATCAGATCAAAATCCACCATATCTGACATAAGAAGATCAGTCTGAGTATCAAACTCTTATACAGTCACAATACATGATTTATAAACCTGATCCATTACTAAATAATTACCTATGGAAATAGATACATGTAATGGCATGGATAATGAAAACCAAGATACCTCTAACCAATAAGTAGACACATAAGAATAAATAGATCCTAGATAAACTAAAGCAAAAGTCAATTGATGTCACACCAAGATCGTACTTATAATAATAGCATCTGAAGACTCAACCTTGGTTCTTGTAGGTACGACATACAACTGACCATACTTGGAACTTTGTTGAGATCCTAAACTACCTATTATCCTATATTTTTTAGAACCTCCATGAGCACCCTTGGACTACCCCTATGACCATGTATACCACCTTTAGGTGGGGAATAAACTACCTTGATAGGTAGAACACTCTGAGCTGATGAAACAATCGCTCCAAGACTAGGACACCCTCTCAATTAATGACTAAAATCTCACCATAACATTCCCCAAGCACTGAGACAAAATTAGATGATCCATCTTACCTAGAAAAACCACCATAACTAGAATAACTAAAAGACAAGCATCTAGAAGAATGACCATGACCCTGACCGGGATGACAATTAAAGTTAGTCTGGCCTCTATTAGTAATCTAATGTGTGGCATGAATGTGTCTATAAGACAGACTAATGTTAATATAGATAATGCAGAGGGTACCTACCTTGAGATCTACTTTCTTTGAATTATGAGCTATTGTGATTCTCATTGAAGCTACCTTAGTATCATGATATCTTATTGCTACCCATTGGGTCTGACAATGCATCTCTTTTATATGTTAATCATGATTAGAAATCTCAGAAAAAGGCTTTGTCACAACAGCCAACTCTGTGTGTACATGCAAAGAGAAAGTCTCAATCCTCAAACAAAGAAATGAAGCCTCTCAAACTCTGTAGTCATAATAGAATTAGCATACCCATCCAACTCATGAAATCGAGCCTTATACTACTCAAAAATCATGGATACCTTCTCCAACCTTGATAATTGATCCCTCAAATAATCCCTAAGACTTTGGGGCACATACTTCTTGAGGATCTCAAAGAACTTAGTCCATGTCAAAGGGGGAGATCTAATTGGCCTAGATCAAAATGACCTCTCCACCTATGTCAACCTACCAAGTCAAATTGAAAAGTACAGTAATCCACACCATGAGTGTAAACGAGGCCTAAATTATAAAGGCTATCATCACAAAAAATCAAGACCTCATATACATCTTTGATCAGTGCACCAAAAAACCTAGGTGATTCTAATCTCAAGAATCTACATAACATATTTAAATTCTCCATAGACATAGAGGGATGGGAAACTATTGACTAAGAAACTACTCACCCATGAGGTACCTCAACTAAGGGGGATGTAGTTACAGGCTATGCCCCCACATTAGTACCTCTCTGATTTATAGACTCTACATCATTAGATTGTGCACCACCAACCAATCCCAAAAGTTAAATAAAAATATCCTTAAGCAATGAAGAAAAAATAAATTCCAGTAGAGCCTAGATTGTTCCCTGGCCTAATGCTGGCTACGCAGAACAAACTCTGGCTCAGGAGCGAGAATAGGGTCGAGAGAAGGACCTTTATCATGTACCTTAGGCAGTGACATATCTTTAGGTTGTCTATGACCTTTTGGTCATCCATGAATAGTGACAAAAAACCTAGGCTTGATCTTAGGGCCCTTGTTTCGTGTAGTGGTAGCATCCATCCTAGCCATCTGCGAAAGAGTGAAACCAAAGGAATGATTTATAAACAACCTCAAACTTTTAGCATGAAATAAGTCAACAGAGTGAATAAATACTCAGAATGTCCTATATCCTTACAAAAATAAGAAATGGGTATCACTATTTCGATTCGCGGGACTATACTAGATACTAGCTACTATACCATTAATATCAGTGAAACTTAGGCTCTCATATCAATTTTTCATGACCCGATTTAGAAGTCATGATGGCACCTAATTTATCACGCTAATAAGTAAGCAAAACAATAGGCTGGATCTAGATGTAATGGGCTAACTCAGTAGAAAATAGCTTAAAACATGGAAATTAACAATTAAAAACATAAGTAGTGATAAAATAGTCATGATTGTCTAATAGATATATAGATAAATGATCAACAACCCTCCAAAGACAAAATAATGTTTGTACAAGAGCTACTGCAAATGAACTATAAGTACTAAATAGTCAAATACAATTTGTCTTGAAGATGAAAGACAACAAATACAAAAATAGAATAAAAAGGATACCTCCAACTCTGAGAGCTCACCTAATCTCTAAAATGACCCTACACAAGCGTCGAATCAGTAGCGGCAACAGTTCTCAAATTGATACCAAGGCTACAACATTTTAGTCCTATTTCCACTCTTGTAAAGTGTGGCCTAAAATAGAAAAAATTGTGGCCTTTAAACAAAAGCTATGCTTTTAGGCTTTAGGCAACACTTTTTGAGGGTGGCCTAAAAAGGTGTAAACTTTAATCAAAGGCCACACTTTTCAAGTGTTTCTATATCAGCTACACTTAAAAAGCATATCTATTAATGTATAAAGGCCATTGTTTGCATCTTGTCATTGGAAACACTTTTATTTAATATTGGGCACGCTTACAAGTGTTGCCTTTGTTTTGCTATTAGGCACGCTTCACAAGCGTAGCCTTTTATAGCACCTCTATAATAGCACTTAAAATATGTGGCCTTTTTTATATTACTATCCACACTTCAAAATCGTAGCCTTTTATAAATCCTATGATAACACTTGTAAAGTAAGCATGTTTCAAATACATGCCACTATTAAATTAAAGAGCCACACTTTTAAAATGTTGC
>NW_025893111.1:681320-815084 GCF_002878395.1 Capsicum annuum
AAATGTTGCAATATTGCCTAAAATTTGATAGTTCAAGCAACATTTTACAGAAACCTGGTCTTTTAATATGATGTTCTATACATGTTTATTCCATAAGTAGATTACCAGAGACTCATTACTCTGGATCAAAAAATTGTGTTACAAAATCCACCCTACCTCAGCTTCACCATTCTATTTTCATGTATAATTGGGGCAGCTAACTTAAAAATTACATGGCTAGACATTTACTCACAAAACTAATCTATGCCTTTGCTGAGTTACGGATTATATGTCTGTAACTATATAGAAAATAAAAGAAAAGGGAAGTCCACTGCCCTTCTTTTTCCATGGCTGCTTGTCTTGATGGGGCATACAGCTGAAACCCCTCATTCTAGGAGCAAGAGTCTGAGCTTTCATGACCGTCTAGTCCTTATCATTATTGTATATTTATCATGGTTACCTCAGTGAATACCAACTAAACATGGAAGGCCTAGTAGATAGGATTGAAGAACTATTTTTTAAAATTTTAGGTGTCTTCTGCAAAAACTTTTAATATGGAGTCCCAAAAATGTTTTAGGTACTGTTGGGGATGAATTGTAGATATTGAGGTTGGATCATATTGGAAAGCTTTATAATCATGTTATAGCTTCTGGGTTAAGTCATAATTCTGTAGTATATTGATTATAGCAAAGAATAGGATGATCACATAATATCGCCCTGCGGGCTTTCCCATTAGTTGTGCCTCAAAATCACTACTTCTCATGGTTAATTCATCATTTGCTACCATGTTGATACCCAATCTAATGGAATCCCACCTACCAACACTCAAGCGAGAAAATAGGTTGTCTAGTCAAAATCCATTCAAGTTAAAAACTTGAACAAAAGCAAAAAAAATAAACAAATGTGAAATGATATCTGCATGAGTGTAGTTTACCCTGAAGGATCATAAATAAGATCCATGTAAAACTTGGAAATTTGAGGCGATGATACATTACTACTCAGGTCTACATTAGCTGAAACAAAAGAAGAAATAAAAAACCTTCTTCGTGTAGAGTTCAAAAAAGAAATGAGTATGGAAAGACATCTATACTAGTAGGAGTCAGAACTCCAGAATTAGGAATCTCAGTTGTAACTGGTTCTCTGGAACCTGAAAGTTCTCGAAAGTGCATTCCAACCAAAAAAATGTAATCCATGATACTCTCTCATTAAAGTAAATCATAGTCGTGGTCCACTTGCCTTGGCAATAGAAATTTTAGCATACTTTGAAAAAGGAGAAACTAAAGGTGAAATTTAGAGTGCAGTTTGACATTTTCTTAGGCTATATGTCTATGACTAAGGTAAGATTTTTAATGCTAGAAGATCAAGTGTAAAGCTCTGTTGACTCCTCTTATGGTGTAGTGAAAATGTAATAATAGACCTTAAGAAATTCCTTTATGAAACTGATCGAGAGGATTCAAAAATTGAGAGTGAAGATTATGATTACTTTGAAGAAAATGCTGACAAAATAGAAGTTGGAACTGATCAGACTAATGAAGAACTAGATGTAGATAAGAAAGATGATGAGTTTATTGCAAAGTTTAGGAAGCAAATCAGGTTTCATAGAATTAAATCAATCAGAAGATCAACAGGAGAACCTATAAGAAACCTTGTAAGATAACCTTTGTTTTAATAAGAGAAGTTATTTCTCTTCTATTTCCCTATTTATACATTTGAGTTTTTTGTTATACAGAGATTTTAGCTTATTGTAATATTAATGTAATTACCTTTGCCTCCTCTCCTATAATTGATGTGTTATTATGGGTCTTCTTATCATTATTGTTATGCATGACAATATCTGGTATGAAAATATTTTAATTATTTCATCTTTCTTAACAACAACAAGAACATACCATGTGTAATCCTACAAGTGAAGTCTAGAGAGCAATGTGTATGGAGTCTTACCCCTACCTTTTGAAGGTAGAGAGGATTTTTTGGATAGACTCATCGCACAAGTAAACAATATCAACATTAGAAAGAAAATAAAATATAATATAGTAGTGAAGAAGCCATATTGAAAATAACAGAGAAAAGATCACTAGTAACAACAAATAGTATGATAACAAAAGTGAAGGAATATCCCAGCTTTTTTGTATGTTTAATTTGATTACAGATACTGGTAAATGTTCGTGATAATCAATATTCAACAACTTTATAAAAATGGAAACTTTTTGAAGAAAATAAAAAGTTAAAAGTGTTACTAATCTGAAAGATTAAACTACAACTATAGTGTAGAAAATCTTTTTAGTGTCAATATTTATAACTGAAATTCTTTTAATTTACACTTCTTTAAAGTTTCTAAGTCAGCTTTCAAGAATTTCAATAGTTCATTAATGATTTCGAAGTTGCACCAAGCATACTTAAGATATTTCAAGTGCTTCATTTTCTAGATATGAATGAGTCGAATGACTTATCCCTCAGTTCTATCAGTGAACAATCTCCCCAATGAGAATTTCTTACCTTATACGGATCAACAACCCATTTTTCTTTTGAAGATTCAGTGTCTTTTAGTTGATTTTTACTTTGTAAGTTTAAGAGGAAGGAAATATTGTGAAGACTATAATCTGTCAAAGAGTAAAGATTATTGTTTCATCTTTAATGAAGTTGTCCTTAACCATTAGGCAAGTAATGTTATAGAGTGATGTTGATGTACTAATTCTCTATTGTTAATAAATTTGCAAAAGATTTGGATCAATTTGATATCTCTTAACAGCTTAATAAGCTCAAGATCTAACTACAATGTGTCTCATTATCGTAATCTATATATATCATTTTAAGTTGCTAATATATAAGAGGATTAATTTAGAAGAATGCAATTTAGGTAACTTTTGAACAATTTGGTCTAGATTATGAATGCATAAACTCATAAAAATTGTATAAAAGGAAAAGATTTATCAATGGGTATACTCATAAACATTGCAGAAAATGGAAAGTACCAATGTGAGGTTGCTCGAGCATTTTTTGTGTTGCTGCAGCAACAACAGCAATATATCTAGTGTAATCCATTAGTGGAGTCTTAAAAGAGTACGATGTACTCGGGTCTTATCCTTACTTTTGAGAATGGAGAAGTTTCTGATAGACCCTCAACACCATCTTTTATATTGAAGCATAGGAAGTAATACTCATAATTGTATTCTAGCAATATTTGTAGTTTTAATTAATGCATCAAATTTCTCTCTTTTTATATATAACAAAATAGGTAACCCGCTATAGCATCCCGATTCCCACTACAGTGAACTCGCCATAGCAGGACTGACTAAAGTTAACTTTCACTATAACGAAAAAGTTCCTGCTATAGTGGATTCATGGTAGTGGCCTAACTATCACTATAGCAGCCTGGGGAGGAAGAAAGTTCGACAGTCTCAGATTTTTGTCAATTTTATAATACTTTTCCAAATTTTGACATACCGAGTTAAACCCTTTACGCCAAATGCTACATCCAAAGTTCTGCTAACCAAAATCAATTCCAAAATCTCTATGAACTACTTATCCTCTTAGCTATCAGATTATGGTCTCAAATCACATAGCCATTAGTCTATCCATTATCAGATTTAGTTAACTAAACCACAACACACTTGGAACTCATCCAAGACTAGTCTAGCCTAAAATTTCTAACACTTCATTTGGGAAGAATCTTAACCCAAATTTTGACATGCAAAGTTAAGGACGAAAGAAGTCGTAATAGAATTTAAGGATACTATACAAACAATTTAAATTACAATCAAAATAAACATTACAAGTAAACTGACAACTCAGCAAAATACAATAAATAGTAACCATCCAAATAAGGTGTCAAAAAATGTGTAAATGAGGAACACGGCAAATATTTTAAAGTTGTCCAAAAATGTGTAAATGAGAAACAAGACAAATATTTTAAAGCTGCCAAGAAATGTGTAAATGAGAAATACGACAAATATCTTGAAACTGAAGAAATATGTAATATTTTAAGCTTAAAGTTACATATTGGGAGTAAATATCTTTTCCAATTCTTTTTTATTTGGTTAATCAAACGTGTTTTCGAAAAATATATTTCCTAGTAAAAAAAGTTCTTTAAAAAATAGAAAGAGTAATTTTTTAGTGAGAATTAGAAAAGATAAGCTTGATAATTGGCCTTTCAAATTCATTTTCTTCTTCTCTAACAACCTATTTTTCTACCTTCGTCTGCCACCCCAACCTCCTGCTCTCCACCCTACCTACTCCATATATGATAAAAAGTACTTAGTATAGACAGAACAAAGAGATAAGAGTGCTTTATTGATTCCAAGCCATAGTTAGTGTATTCAATATTAACATTTGAAATAAATAAGCCACCTATTATTGATAATAGCCAAATCCGACATAAGATCTAAAGAGAAAACATCTGCTAATGGCATAGATTTTTTGGTTTCCTCAGTATATACTCTTTTCTTATGGGAAGAACTACGGCATGCGATGATTTCATCATTGTAACAAAAAAATCAAGCTTTTAAATGAAAAAAGCAAAAAAAGAACTACCTGCAGAACTCTTGGAACCAAACTTTCTGCAGTCTAACTATAAAATTGAGATCTAGGTACTTGAGGGTAGTAGTGGAGTCAAATTGGGATTTATCTTTCTCAGTGAGACGACCATGAGAAGAACCTTTCAAGTCAAAATTCCTGTGAATGGCATACTCAGTACAGAACAATTTCCCCATTATGACATAGCAAACCTGCTAATCAGTTGTTATCAAGGACAAACTCGATTAAAAAGAAAAGGATAGACAAACTCAATACAATAGAAGCATGAACTTATCAAATACTACACTAAAATATATTGTTCTTGTTGTATCATATACCTTCTTCTAAGTATGTACAGTCATACTCACACAAACAAGATTGTAATAAGCTGAAAGAATTCCTAAAAGTATCTGTAGTTGTATGAATGAAGCCCCATTATGCAATTTACTTGAAAGATATCAATGACTGCTGCTAGATTAGTATTATATAAAGGTATTCAGTTTAAAGTTGAAAGGATAAAAAGATTCAGAATACAAAGGTTTCATTCTAACAATCGACAAGCAGTAACTTTACTTACTATTACTTCTGCCTTCTTTAAGGTCTTTATCATGTACTTGACAACATTTGGTCAAGTTAAAAAACTTCCACTATTCTCGGGGATGAGAGATCTCAAAGTGCATTATTTCCTCATATAGATATCATTTAATCACCTGGATCCACTTTAAATAATGTCCTAGGGGTCCTCAAAACATAGTTATCTTTAGACTAAGTTCAACCGATAGTTATAATGTTAAATGCTGAAATATTCTCAATGATATCCTAACATGTGAAACATAAGGGCAATTTATTTTAATTAAATAAGTGAGTTTTGATATATCAATTAGTGGTGAATATGCAATGCAATGGAAGTGTAATATTAGCACCATGTACCTGTAACAACCCATTAAGCTCGGCAATATTCATACTTCGCTTTAGTTATGCATCTGTTTTTAAATATACATTAGCAGGTCATTGAAAATAGTTCATTTATTCCAGGATATATTGTATCAATTCAACCTAAAACCTAACGGGTAGTAATTCTTCCATTTGAACCCACACGAATGGTGTGGAGGAATATGCTTGGATCCTTCTGTAGGGAACTTTGTCCATATCTTTTCTTTCGTGTCAAAAAATGTAGCTTTAAGATTAAGTGATGTATCTAGAGAAGGCCTTCGTACAGAATGTCTGAGATGCACCATAAATGAGCTATAAGTAGAAAGATATTGAAAAAGATATAAGGATCTACAAGCACTACAAGTTGTCCTCCGTAGATACTTAAAAAGTTATATTTTCATGTCCAGTAAAATTCCTTGCTGCCAAAATAATATAAGGTAAATCTCCAAAAAAGGAATTCCTGTGTAATGATTCATCGCCATCAATAGAGATTTATCCAACTTGAACTTATATTCCTTATGATCTCTATAATTCAAAAAACAAACAGGGCTTTTAATACACATTAAGTTCTTTTATTTCTACCTCCACTAGATTTTGGAACTACAGATAGAAAGAGGAAGGAAGGAAATGTTTCAACTTCTTCTATATCAAAGATTATATGTCGTATTTTCCCAAATATGATCAACAACAATTATCAATATATGCTTGGATAACTGCACATGTGTAGCAGCATTATATTTTTCCTTTGAGGATTTTGAGGATTATCATACAGAACCGGGAGAGTGATACTAGCTACAGGAGTAAAACAAATAGAAAGGGATGGAAGACTGAGTAATATGGTCAAGATGCCAACTGGAACTGATTAGTATCATGATAAGAACTCTCATTGGAAGAAATGGATTCTAATTGTGGTGGGAGTAGTTGATGGAATTGTATTATTACTTATTTTAGGAGGGATTGGATACTATGTAATCCGAAAGAGATGAAAGTCATGCGCAGATACTGGTCACAGCACTTGACATAGTATAGCTGACATTTTAATTTTGTTTTCCTGATAACATTTTCTTCATGGAGATAAGAATTAACAACTCTCGTGAAAAATCCAGGATAAAGCTCGAGAGACAGATAAAACAGCTAAACAAAAAGCTAATTTTGAAAACTTTAAATCCAAAGGTGTTCATATGTCTTTGGGATTAAATCAATAGAACAATTGCATTAGACATAGTTCCAAGTGTTCATATAGACATGTATTTGAAGCACCATAATAGGGAATTACCATACTTAGCAAGGGTATGGAGGTCGTTTCCAATGAACTTTTGACAAACAATTACACCAACAAGATAGTAAGATAATCAAATGTGACCAAAAATTAGATAGTGGTCCATCATTCATTTAATTCATTGCATCCATTATTTGTATACACAAACAAACATAAGTCGCACCAGCTAAACATTGCTAAGATAAACACTAGTAAACCCCTTAATTCTATTATGAAGAAATGCACAACTACAACTAAGAAACTATGGAAACTGGTGTCAAAAATCTGTATAACAATCATTACGCCCAATATATGTGTTATATTTAGGGATGTACTATTTTCTCTCATCTAATGCTTTAATATTCTCTTTTACTAGTACCATAACATAACTAAGAGAAGAAAAATAAGATGAAATTATTAATTTTTTGATTCCAACAAAAAATATGTAAGCAAAATGAAAAGGGGATAGAGGGTTTGAATATTGAAACTTGAGGTAAACTTACATCTTGATTGCCTTTTGTCAAAATTAAATAAATCGGAATTTTCCCAGAGGTTTATCGAATTGCAGGGGTTTATAAGCACCTACCCTTCAATTTTTTTCCCATTATCAGTGGTAGGGATGTCTCTTCCTCACCGACGGTAGTCTTCATGCACTTAATCTCAACCCTAGCTGATAAAGTAAATGTTCTCATTTTTTATGACTAATTATGTTAATCTCAAAAGATTTTTTAAAGATTTTATTCAATAAAATTATTTTGCTCAAAAAAAAGTTTTATTATTGTTTGACTAATGTTTTATGATTTTTATTTTGGTAATTAGAAATTGAAGGGAATAAATATATTGGAGGGAATATAATATTTTAGTGTTAAAAATATTGGAGGGAATATCAGATTTTAATGTAAATTTTTGAAAAATTATAAGGCAACACTTGTAAATCATTGTTTTAAAATAATAAAAATAGCCACATTCTAAGTGTGACCATATTTGTAAAAGGCATTGCGAATTATATAACAATATGGAAGCACTTATAAAATGTAGCCTTTAGTATTAAAGAGCATGTTTTACAAGCGTTGTCAAAATTATTGTGGCTTAAAGCTAAAACATAAGCCTACATTTTAAAAACACGCTCAAAAATATTTTAGGCAATAATTTATAAGTGTTATCCCAATTAATGTGGCCTTTGGACAAAAATATTGTAGTGCAAAATGGTACAAAAGTATAGTATGAGTACCAAAACTACATGTACTCATTAGGCATCTGCCGACTGAGCTAAATTATGATATAAATACGATGAAATATAAGATAAAATAAAATAAGTCAAAGTAAAAGGGTCAAACTTGGAAATAAGCTCCAACACCGTTGTAAATAAATAATTAAATACATATGAAATAGTATCATAAAGATCATAAAACTATAACTACAAGATTTGCCCCTATAAGACAATATGTGCAACAAAGTAAATAACTCAATGTAGGCCCTCATAAGCCTATAGGGTAAAGTCAAGGGAATAGAGTAATCGAATAACCATAAGTTACCAATTATTATTCCATAACCAAGAATCCATCCAAACCATATCTGATTATAATAAGTCCCACTGTTGGACTTGAATCAGAACTCAATTACATAATCTTAATGATCATTATAAATATCCTTATCATTATCAACAATTACCATACTTGAACATGAAATTATATATTTACACTATACAAATGAACCATACCAATAAGTCATATGGATAAACTACCATAATAAACCATACCAAAAAGTCATCCCTTTACTCATACCTATAAACTAGACCAAGCATCATGTCTATTGGTCATGCTAATACCCATTTCCATATACCATACCAATCCCGTATCTATTAAGTCATGCCAATAACCATGTCTATAGGTTATGTCAATAATTATATGCATAAGTCGTATAATAATCCTATCTATAAGCAATAATAGTAATCATATCTATAGTCCATATCCTTAACCATATCTATCGGACATATCATTAATCATATCTATAGTGAATATCATTAATCATATATAGGTCATATCATTAATCATATTTATAGACCATATCATTAATCATATCTATAAACCATTACATTAATCATATCGATGAATAGTCAAAATTGGCATCAACTTCAAGTGTCCAACTAACAAACTCATTAAATATATTCATTCTCTTTAAGTCCCAAATAAAACATTAACAAAGGTATCTCATGCGTAAATAAGTTTACAAAACTAACACAAGTCTTGGCCTAAGGTAGGCCGGAGGGGCCTATTTGTAATCTTTGAAATCCATTTAGGCACTTTTACACTAGAATAGTCTGGGTATCTAAATTCATTTATGGATGTAGAATAAGCAATAATTAGCCCAGGTAGAGAAATTCCTTCCAACCGTGAGCAACTAAGTCAATCCCACCTAAAATTAATTGCAACTAAAGCGATTTCGCCTAACTTAAGTAACTAAGGCAGATTCCACCCTGAATATAAGTAGCTAAGGTTATTTCTCATAGGTTGAGCAACTAAGGCATTCTAATACTAAACATGAACCATGAACCAAACTTCACCAAAGACATAAGTAACTAATCTTGTTACTCTTAATTTATGACTTCAAGATAGCCTAAATGGTTCAACAAATTCAAATATTTTTTTCATACTTTCAACACCTAAATCCCACCCCATATCTAGAATAATATCATAATCATACTATAAGATAGCTCAATCTATGATGAAGGTAAACCTAGCCTTCGTGGATGTCGAAGAAAATCCCAAAGAATTCATTAAACCATTGGTTTTCCTTTCCAAGAAGCTCTAAAAAATATTAGGCTATCAAAATGCAATCTACTCATCAAAATAAGAAAAATGATACCCATCTAGGCTATTTACTTTGGGTCCAAAATTATGTTAAGATATCATGTGGGGCCCATATACAAAATTATACATTCAAAACCAACATAAAGTCCCTCAATGCTCAAGGAATGTTTACCAAAAAGATAGGTGAATTCCAAGCTCTAATGGTGCTATAATCAAGCAACCATGATTTCAGATATTTTATGAAAAGATAGAGGAGTTAACAATGAAGTTAACGAAAACCACCTGAAATTCAAAAGAGAAATATGTAAATTAATATTACCCCAGCTCTAAATCACTAACAATCAATTCTTCCAAGAATTCCCATGTTTTAGGGTTCAAAACTCTAGAGAATGGAAGAAAAATGGTCAAAATTGGGCTAACTGAGGAATTTATACCCTTCCAAGCCCACGGGTGTCGCTTAAGAGAACACTAGGTCGTAAAAGTGACCAGGTGTATTCACGACACTAGCAACCTCAACATATATCGCATAAGTGATGCTAGAATTACTTAAGTGATATTTGCTTATGTGACGCGCCCGCCCTTTGCTTATGTGATACTATTGGGCCAAGATAGGTTACTTAAGAGGCCAGATGATTATGTATGCAATGCACCAGACACTTGGTGAGACCTTGAATTTTTTAATATTTCCATCAACCCCTCGAGATTCATCAAGAGTCCCGTATATGCAATGAAATATGCTACCCTATTAAATTCAATACTCCAGACTCAATGGAATATTTAAAATTTCCATCTGAGGTTGTTTTGTGAATAGTGGATCCCACACCTACTTACCTTTTTTCATAACTTTTAGCAAATAACCAGATGAGTCCTAGAGTCTCAAGACCCAAATCAAGGGTCCATCTAACCTAAACTCACTATTTTTGAGCTGTTGGAATTGCCAAAATAGTCATACGAGATTGTTTGACTAAATTTTTCACCTGGTAGCCTATTTGAATAAGTGAAGGCTTAATAAATAAGGAATTGGCTCTAAAAATCAAATGAACTACCCGATATTTGCATTGTTAGTCCTATCAAGTGATAAATGACTTGGGTAGGTATATGAAAGCTCTAAATTGAAAAAATAAGTAGAAATACAGAAAATAACATGGAGAGTCATTACATAAGTTCTCAATGCTAATTTGAAGGATTTTTAATATTTTGTTTATTAATTTCATGGTTAAGGTCAAATAGTGGTTGGAATAGAAAAAGGAGGAAATGAGCAAGAAGAATAAAGATTGGAGCTAAAAATTCACAAAGGTAATGCAATGGATAATTGGTGCATTACTGATTTGATTTAGGAGTTGTTGATCTAGCTTGGCCATCTCTAATCTTAATAGTTCAGGCCAAGACCAAAGTTGAGAAAAATAATGAGGAAACTTATCATTAGGTGCATCACCGATTGAATTAGCAAAGTTGAAGTTAATCGTCAAATGAAATTGAATTCCACTACTGAAGTTCAAAATTTAAGACCAATCGATGAGTCATGGAACAAAATGGTGCAGTTTGGCAATGGATAATGCTTATCCCTAATTTTCTGGTAGTGGCATTTCTATAATTATGACGTCCATTTTCTTAGCTACTATTTAAGAATTTTTCACCATTGTAAACTCTATAATTTGTCAATTTGATAAATCTTGAGCATATAATCAAACCCTAATTTTTGGATTAACTACTTTGTTCTTATAATTTTATGTTTACTTGTGAAACATTTGGATTCTTTGTCTAATATGGAAGAAGACTTTGGTATAGTTTCTTTTTCCTATATTATGAGCAGCTAATTGATCTAAGCATGAGATTATGCATTATTGAGTATTGGTTTTAGTTTGGGTAGCGATTTATTACCTTCATATTAAGTTGTATGCCATGATTTTAGCTAAATCTATATTGTTTAATGTATAGATGGAGGCTGCAAACTTGGTTTATGTTGAACAAAGATCGGGATATTAAGATTATAATTACCCCTAAATCGTTGAGTGCATGGACCACCTCGTTGTTGTAATTTGAATAGGGAGAGTGAATTTCCCAGGGTCCTTGATCTTTCTGGGCATCTTCTGTGTCACTACAGCGCTACACTTCTAAATGAGTGCTACGGAATCCACATTCTATAGCTTTGAGACCACATCCCTTAAGTACTTAGCATACTTAGGCATTCTCTGCAAAACATCTAAAAGAGGTAAATTAAAGTGAAGTTCTCTGAATGTGTAAAAGAACTTCTTGAAGCATGTATTCTTCTTTGCCTTTGTATGCTTCTATGGGAAAGGTAGTGGTGGGATCTTCCTCATATCTTCAACAACTTTTTCTTTCGAGTACTCAAACTTTTTAAATTTTTAGCAACTTGGTCAGATACCAGTGGGTGAATCTCTTCTATATTTACCTCTTTTGTTTTCTTTGGAGGTCCTTAATTAAGTTCTTTACCACTCCTTAAAGTGATTTTTATTACCTGTTTAGGATTTTTAGTATCACTTGGTAAACCACCATGAGGCCTGGTATTTTGTGCCTTTGCAAACTGACCAATTTGTAACTACAAGCTCCTTGTAGCTACTTGCTACTCTTTATATCTTCTTCCAACTATTCTTAAGTAGCCATGATTTTCTTCAGCATCTTTTCTATATTGTTGTTTTGAGTTGTGGCCTGATTATTCTTAACTTGCTTCTGCTGAAATTGTCATTGTTGGGCGTTCCCTGGGGTATTTAGTGGCTTAGTTTGTCACCTTTGATTGTAAGAATTCCCATATTTGAGCATTACCCACAAACATCTTAGACTCAGAATTTGCAGCACTTATAGCTATTGAATACACACCGTTACCACAAACCTCAGACCAACCTACAGTTTGTTGGATTATATTAACTATGGCTACAGGATGTGCAACCCCTAACTTTATATTGCTTATTTGATTCTGTGGAGCTGCAATTTGAGTGGATAAGGGAGTAAAATGGACCACCTCTAACACACCAACAACCTTCTTTGGGGCATTACTTAAGTATGAATACCACTTAAGATTACCTTGTGCAATTCGGTTCAACAAAGTATATAGTTCATCATACATCATCTCTAGAGCTTGACCACCTATAACTGAATCGAGCAAAATTTTTGTATTATAGTCAAGTGCTTCAACAAAAGTGTGAGATAATACCTCGTTGGACTGTTGATTATGCAGACAGTTCCGAAGAAGTGTTTTGAACCTCTTCCAAGCATGATATAAATTCTCATTTGGCGTAGATTTAAAGAACATAATCTAAGTTTGAAGTCTCATAGTCTTGTTAGGTAGAAAGAATCAGATGAGAAATCTCCAAGATAAGTTGTCCCGAGTTGTGATTGAATTTGCTGGATCAGCATTAAACTACTTCTTTACTTCACCAACAGTGAAAAGGGGAATAGTATCAGCCTCACATAGTCAATTGACACACTCATAGGGATGACTGTGTCACTGATCTCCAAAGAGTTCTCCAAGTGGACTTGTTGATATTCATGCAAAAGCTTGGTAAAATGTCCACTGCTGATCAGAAGTTGCACCATATTTTGCTTTAGCTCAAAATTACCTCCAGCAGCTAGTTTCTGAAAAGGGGAGGTAAAATTTATTGAAAGTGGGATTGTCACTTCTCTAACTGTCCTAAAAGTTGCTTGTTCTTTAGCCATAAGATCAGGATTGTCTTGATCTTCTTCTATTTGTGGAATATATTGGGAGAAGGTTTGATTCTCTCCTTTGTTGATGGAAGCATTGCTTGGGTTCGGCACTTGGTTCAACTAATTCCCTATCCCTTGCCAGGTTTCTAGCCTTAAAACTTATTTCTTGCAAATACTAAATCAATACCAAGCGTAAAGCACCAAAGAAATATAAAAATCAAAACTACAACAACAACAACATACCCAGTGTATTCCAACCTAGTGGGGTCTGGGGAGGGTAAAGTGTATGCAGACTATATCACTATCTCAAGAGAAGTAGAGAAGCTATTTCTGATAGACCCCCAGCTTAGGACCAATAAAAGTATAACAAACACTAAAAGTAAGCAGATACAAACTAGTATGGTACACAAAACAAACTAAGTATAACAAACACAAAAGATAAGTGCATAATAAACTAGTACGGGATGCAAAAAATCCAACACCACTAAACCCAAAAACTACAGCGCAACACTACAAACCAGAAACTCCAGACCCAAAGGAGCACTCCCCTATTACTATCTCCACGCTCCCACCCCCTAACTCTCTACCCTAATCCACACCCTCTATACCTTTTTATCAAGGGCCATTTCTTCTATAATCTATAATTGCTCCATATCATGCCTAATTACCTCCCTCCAATATTTCTTCATTCTACCTCTAGCCCACCTAAAACAATCCATAGCCAGAGTCTCACACCTCCACACTGGATTATCAGGGTCCCTCCTCATCATATGCCTGAACTAATATATCCTCACTTCTCACAACTTATCCTCTACCAAGGAAACTCCTACCTTCTCGCAAATAATCTCATTCCTCACTCTATCTTTCCTGGTATGTCTACACATCCATCAAAACATTCGCATCTCTGCCACCTTCACCTTTTGGATGTGGGAGTTCTTAACTGGCCAACACTCTTCTCTATACAGCATAGCCGTCCAGACTACCACTCTGTAGAACTTACCTTTAAGCTTTGGGGGCACCTTCTTATCACAAAGGACTTTCGAAGCGAGCCTCCACTTCAAACACCCTTCCCCAATAAAATGAGTGACATTACAAGTCCCCCATAATTGTACCAAAAACTTGACAGTGCCCAAACGTACACATAAGTGTACATGGTCTACCAAGTAATATAGTGGCCTTAAAGAAAGCCAAGTATCGATCCCACAGAGACTTGTTCCAACAACTATCATATGATAGTTCACTTATTAAGATTAACTTGGTGCGAAGTAACAAAAAAGAGTTTGGAGATTTGTAAAGCTAAACGTAAATTAGACAATGCATTAAAGAAAAAACAAAATACAATCAATAGAGTAAAGCCCAGGGTTAAAGAACTTGGAACAATCATACTATTATATTGAACTTCATTTTAAATTGCTTACCTTGGTTATTAATTCATAGGGTTTTTCGCATGATCATGGTCTCCCGACCTCTAATCGTTTACCTAACTTGGATATTACAACTACATAGTTGAGTGGGGATGTAATAATCTAATTAAGTTCTTAAAGCTATCATCCTATCTGTGAACCAAGCAAGGCATTTAGGTAAATTTTTGTCCTAGATGCTAATTCAAATTCCTTATTTCATAAAAGAATAATAACGCTACTTTGTTTATCCCCACGTTCTATCTTCCTATTCCCCCTCCTGAGATCATAAAGTTGACAATATATGTATTCAAAGAGTACATACTCCTTAAAATAGTTCAGACAAGGATAAACAAACAACCACATATTATAATCAAATCAAACAAAATCAATTCAAAATGATTGGAATCATGTTCTTGGTTTTAACCCCAAAAATGATATATTTATCCACTAACCAACATAATCATGATCCAAATAGTTGAATTCATAATCAAATATATTAAAAAGCTATAGTGAAATAATAAAAACCCTAAATAAAGTGTTTATCATCCCCTCATAATGCTCCCAAATGTCAAAAAGTCTTTAACAAAGTGTGGACAAGTTATATTTATAGTTGGAAGGAATTTGGCCGCATGTAAATAAAAGAGGCATCGTGGTCTGCATTGCAATGCTCAAAGGAGGGTGTATGGGATCCATGGACTGCTATGTATGGAGCACCGCTAGGTATAGTGCACTACTGTAGAGGGGGCGACGCGACCATAGCACCTGCACTCACTGGAAATTTCTTCCACAATGTTGTCAAAGTTTTCATCATCCATCCTTGCCTTGTGTTGTTATTTTGCATTCAATTCCAGCTTGCACCACATCAAAATATCATATACATCAAATCCTAAAGCATCCTACATAATAAAACCCCACACATTAGAGTTCAACATAACTCAATCGTTAAGACTACGAGCTAGAAACTCGAGCTAAGACTAGGCTTGCCTGCTTTGATCTTTGACATATTGTATAGACTCTTGTCTTGTTATGATTACACTTTTAACATTACAAAAAGTTTTTCCACATAATATTAAACATTAAAACCATTAGGGACTCATTTTGGCGACTTATAATCCATCATGATAGGCTAGAAAAACACCTAACTCGAGCTGGTAAAACTAGTTTTCTTGCCTAAACTCTAATTGAATGATTTAAGTCTAAAATTGTTGTAAAACACTTATAAACATTATAATTACATACTTGATCACTTAAATGCTTATTTATATAATTATTCACTCATTAAGCACATGAATCATCCTTAAAACAAGGCTTAATAAACTAGGATAATAATGCTAAAGTGCATAAATACAATCAACATCATCCAACTTCTATGGATGGCAAAGGAAGGACCTATTCTCTTCCAATATTTGTAGCTCACAAATGAATGACCCATTAGGGAACTCTAATTAGTGGAAATTTTTCCACTTATTTGTATATCATTTTATATAAATTTGGATTGTTCATTTATTATTTGAGGTTTATTATCCTTTGAAATGTATTTATTTTAGGTAGTTTTTATTTATAAAGTGTTTTGATGAAAAGAAGAAAAAGGGAAATGCAAAGGACCTGAAAATAAAAAAAGAGTTGAAATTAAAGAGCCAAAAGAAAATCTCAGAACATGTCCTCATGTACCACTAAAGAGGAGCACTTTGGCGGCTAGTCAACATTAGAGTACAGGGTACTTTAACACTACTTTAACTGCTTTAGTGGTCGATCAAAGTTAGTCAAGGGGTGCTTTAGAGATAGTTTAACCACTTTAGCAGTCGTCATGATCAAAGTCAACCCTTACTTTAGTGGCCTATTGGACTACTTTTGTAGTCGGTCAAAGTCAATATGACCACTTTAGCAGTCAATTATGTCATTTTAGTGGTCATCCAGCAGATTTTAGGGGCAATTCTAGAATTTTATGTTCTTGGATCCAAATTCATCAAAATTCGATCCCAAAACATTCTAACACATAGTTAGAATATTAAAAAATATTGGAGGCTAGGGCTCTGAATCAACACCCTTTGAATTAAAGATTGCAAGTTTTGTGTTGTTAATTTCTCAAACTTCTCTTCTTTCTCTTACTTTGGATAGAACATTAGGGTTTAAGTACATTTAATACTTAAGTATTATAGATATAGATAATACTATGATTAAGTATTGAATTTGGTTTTTGATTTTATCTTATGCTTTTATATTTATTATTTATTCTTGATTTGGAAATAAAATATCTTTGTATCTGAACATTAGAAAATTTCCTGGAATTCTGATCGCTGGACTCAATATAACTCATGGGTATGAGTTGTATGTTGGTGAATGGATGGTTTGATCCAGCCGTATGCAGATCAGTGTTGTTGGTGGGATAGATTTTAGTTACTGGAATGGAAATGACTTAGGGGTACGAGTCGTATTGGTGGTTACAGATCATTTGGTTTCTTGACTTAATACTAAACTTGGTTCATACCCAAGACTCGTATAGTGGATAGTGTCTAAATCTTCCTTGGGATTAAATCTGCTAGAGGTACGGAAGGAGGGTATGGATCGTATGCTTTGCATTTGACTTGGTTAGATGAGTCGTATGCTGGACAATGTTTGACCCAAAGGTTGATGCTAGGATATGAGTGGAGGGTACTACTCGTATTGGAAGGGTACGACTCGTGAGGGTCAGTCACATCCCTGTGATGGGATTTTGGTGCAACTTAAGTGGGGGTATTCTGGATATTTCCCCACTTATCCTAATATGGTCCCACAACTTCTAACCTACTTCGAAGGCTATTTACCCTATTATTTGATTCATTAACACTTATAAATCTTCTAAACTCTCTAAAATACTCTCAAAAGATTTTGGCCAAGGGAAGCTAGGGTTTCAACTAGAAGATTAATTTAGGGATTGTCTAGGTGATTTCTTTTCATCATTATCTTGGTGTAAGGCACGTTCTCTTCTCTGATTGTTAATTCTATCTAAAGGCGTGGTTTTCTTGAATGTTTTCATAACTTCGTTGATTGTATGATTTTGGTTTTCAAATATAAATTGAGGAATTTGAAGTAAAATAATTAGTTATGGATTTCCATGTTTTTAATTATGCTTTTATATGCATTAATGGTGGTTTTAGATAATTTGATTGCATGGGAATGGTTTAATGGTAATTAGAATTGGTTTTGGTCATATTTTTCCCTCAATGTGTTAGACAAAATGCTTATAAAGATATGTTCATTACTATACCAATATTGATGGCCTTTGTTAATAAATGGATAATGATTTGGTTATTTGGAAAATGATTTTAACTGGTCATTAATGGTGAGATGTGTAGCAAACCCATGAAAGGTGGAGGTCTTGGGGGGACCAAAACTAGAAACTCATATTTAATGATATGAGGTTGGTGTTGGTGACCGTGTGAATGATGTCATACTATATTTTGGTATATGCACTTGTCATCCCAAGGTTTTCTTCCCTAGTCATGTGGCTACACGTGCTGGGCCCTTTCAGCAGGGGAAGATGAACCTGTTAGAATAAGAGTAGGAATAGGAATAGGAATAACATATAGAATCCTACTTGGAAAAAAATTGTAATGTAGTATCCTATTAGGAAAAGGATCATAGCGTATTATCCTATTAGGAAAAGGATTAGAATATGGTGTCCATAAATAGGGCCTCAATGTAATAATTTAGTTACAATAATTCAATAATATTATTATTATTATTTTTCTCACAAGGTGTCAAAGCTTCACGATCTTGGTAAAGAATCAAAGAGTTTCCTCTACCGGCGGGCGGCTATAATCCATATATGCCACCTGTCTGTCCAATGATTATGTTACCAAAAGTTGAGTCATTGACACTGCATCTTTATTGTTACTATTTTCTCATATCTTTGCGTAGCAGCATGCATTTGTCTCGTGACTACTTTTTCATCTATTTTTCTTAGCACCGTGCTTCTTTTCAATGACTATTTTCTCATATCTAATTTGCATAGGACTGTTCATCTTTCCAAACTACTTTCTCATTATGTACTTCTGTACGTCTTTTTGGTGACATTCTTAGATCTAATTTATGTAGGGTCGTGCCATTATTCCGACCCTACCAATATAATTTGTATTTTTCAGTAGGGTCGTGCCATCATTCGATCCTGCCGATATAATTTCTCTTTTCCAGTTGGCTAGTACCGTTATTCCAACCCTACCCATATAATTTCTATTTCCTAATAAGGTCATGCCGTCATTTGGACCCTACCTATATTTCTTCTTCTCATTAGGGTCGTTCCATTATTCCAACCCTACCCATATATTTTTTTCCTCAGATTGCAGTCACTTTTCAACCATCAAATCTAATACTCCGACATGTGAGCATCTTTTGGCTAACTTTCTGGTGACTTTCTTTTTCAAGATCTATTCATCTCTTGATTTTATATGATCCATTATTTTACACTATTTTTCTATATATTTCTAGTGACAAATCGACTTTCTATCGATGTTTACTACTTTTTTGGATTATATTTTTAGTTTGTTCCTTTTTAATTGACATTTCCCAGACGCCCAAAGCAGTCCTTATCAATTTTATTGCAGACATCTTCAGCAAGTCCCTCACCCATCCTCATGTTAATTATATCCATAACAAGTTTGATACATATGTCTTCTATGCCCCAGCTTGAGGGGGAGGATTAGAATATAAGTGGGAATAGGAATAGCATATAGAATCCTACTTAAAAAAGGATTGTAACATAGTATCCTATTAGGAAAAGGATTATAACGTATTATCCTATTAGGAAAAGGATTGGAATGTAGTGTCTGTAAATAGGGCCTCAATGTAATAATGCAGTTACAATCACTCAATAATATTCTTATTATTATTTTTCTCACAAAACCCATATAGCTCGTGGGTGGTTTAGAATAGTAAAGTTACACAGCCTGGGTAAAGGTTTTAATGGCATGCTAAACCCAGTCCCTTTTCCCGGCATGGTTATATAAATATATGTATGGTTGTGTGCATATGAAAGGTTTTACTTGGTTTTATAAATGTTCATACTTTATCCTTATCCTAAGATCATACTAGTGTTCACCCGCTAACCCATCTACTGGCGCTTGTATACCCACGTTATGCAGGAACTGTCCATTCTATTCCTCCTACATAGTGATTGACAAGGGGATAGCATTTGGACTGAAGTGGTGAGCTTTCATTCTTTCGAAAGGATTGATTTTATGTTATTGACGCTTTTAGATATTTTGATTTATGTTTTGATAATGGTTTTGGCTATGGTTGAGGCATATCCCAATCAGATTTTATTACTCTTTTGGTTAGAGGCTTTATGGTACTTCTATAGGTTGGAATGGGTGGGATAGATATTGGTGTCATCCTTGGCATTGGAATAAGTCGGTGGGTTGACATCATTGGATAATATTGTTTGTTATTCCATCCTATCTTATTTTGGAATTAATTATATTATGTTTTGAAACATCTTTGGTTATAGCCTGGTTTATGGTCATTGTTTGGTATGGGATGGTTGGACTCGATTGGTTTGGTCATGATTGTGATCTTATCCTAGAGTCTTTATGTGAGTTATTGTACTATCTTTGTAAATGCTCAAAATTCAGCCAACTCAAGCAGGCTACTGGAGGTTGGTTATGTAACGGGGGTGGTCGCTGGTCGTAGTCGGACATGAGACGCCCATTATGATAAGGCCTCCAGTTGGGTTGCGTCTAGTTGGTATCAGAGCCTAGGTTCATGGTTTATTGGGAATCCACAAAGTTGTGTAGAGTAAATAATAGGAGTGCATAGTACGCCACACTCATGAGGGATAAGATACAAGGCATTTAGGAATGTTTCATTTTCTTGGTATTCTATTCTCAAGCTTGGAGTCTAAGTCCTAGAATCTTCTCTAATCCTTGTTTGTTTGTCTTTCAGGTCATACCTCATAGATCTGGAACACAAGGATATTCTTTTATCCCATCTAGGGGCTGAAAGGGTTCATCCTAGTTTTGGGGTTCATCTTTTATCTCATGATCCTATCCTTGATAGTTCTACAGTTCCACTAATTTCTATTAGCCCTCCTAAAGGCGAGGTGACTAATACAGAATTCCATCAATCTATTCATTCTATTACTAAATTAGTTGCTGCTCAGGCTGAGTGGGATGTATCTAGTGCTTTATCTTTTGAGTCCATAAGGGTTGGCCATTTCATAAAAATGGGTCCTCCCACTTTTTTTGGAGTAAAGGTGGAAGAGGATCCATAAGGCTTCTTAGATAAAATAGAAAAGAAATTTCTGGTGATGTGGGCTACTAATATGGAAGGGATAAACTTTATAGATTATCAGCTCAAAGAGTTTACTTATTAGTAGTACAAAGAGTGGAATAGAGATAGAGAAAATGTGGAGGAATCATCCTTATTGGATTCCTTCTCAGGTGCTTTTATGGATTATTTCATTTCTCAAAAGCTAAGGACAGAAAAGATAAAGAGGGAGAATATCTGTCAAGGAATATGCCTTGAAGTTTCATCAGTTGTCAAAGTATGCTATTGATTTGGTGGCTGACATATGTGCAAGAATGAGAAAGTTTGCTCTTGAGTTGATTTGAGATTTGATTTTAGAGAGAAAAACTATCTTGCTGATTAAAGATATGGACATCTCTAGGTTGACTATTCATATATAGCAAATGGGGGATGAAAAGAGGAAGCAAGTGGTGTTTGGGGATAGCTAGGGTAACAGGAGCAGGTTTTCAAACCAGGGAGGTTCTCAGACTCAGCCAAGCAAAGATTATTATTTTTATGCCCTTCTTGTCGGCTTTGTGGTTTTATTCATTAGGGTTATTGCAATGAAGGAAGGGAAAATGCTTTAAGTATGGCCAAGCAGGCCTTCGACATAGGAATTTTTTGATTAATAAGGTTGCTATGGGGGAAAATAAGATTTATGTGGCTTCATCTTTTGCTTCTACAACTGGTGGTATTGTATCTACTTTTGTTACTTCTCCTAGTTCTAGTGTTGGTCAAAATAGTTTGTATGCTTTGGTATCCCGATATGAATCCAAGGCATAACCAGATGTCATTACTGGTATATTATAGCTCTTCTCTCATAAGGTTTATTATTTTTTTGATCTAGGGCCCATTCTTTCCTATATGACTCAATATGTGGCTGTATATTTTTGTTTCATGACGAATGTTATTTCGTATCCATTTTTTGTTTCTACCCCAATAGGTGACTCAATTATTGCTAAGAGAGTCTATGGGGGGTTTCTATTGGTGGCAAAAAAACCTTGGTGGATCTTTTTGAGTTGGGTATGGTGGATTTTGATATTATGCTAGGATGGATTGGCTACACTCTTTCTATGTATCCTTGGATTGTCGAACCCATAGGGTTATTTTTAAGTTCCCTGGTGAGCCGATTATAGAATGGAAGGGTATTTCTTTATTTTCTAAGGGGAGATTTATTTCTTATCTTAGAGCTCGGAGGTTAATCTCTAAAGGTTGTCTTTATTACTTGGTTTGGGTTAAAGATTATAACTCAGAAAGTCCTTTTTTCCAGTCAGCTCCTGTGGTTAATGAGTTTCCAAAGATCTTTCTAGATGATCATCTTGGTGTTCCTCCTATAGGGAAATAGAGTTTTGTATTGACTTGGTTCTGGACACTCATCCAATTTCTATTTCTCCACATAAAATGGCTCCAGCTAAGTAGAGGAAACTCAAAGAGCAACTTATGTATCTTCTGGATAGGGGGTTTATTTATCCTAGTGTATCTCCTTATGGTGCACTGGTGTTGTTTGTGCGAAATAAAGATGGTTTCCTTCGGATGTTCATTGATTATAAGAAGTTGAATAAGGTGACGATCAAGAAAAAGTATCCTCTTTCATGGATAGATAATCTATTTGACCGGTTGCAAGGTGTCAAGATCTTTTCTAAGGTAGATCTTTGGTCTTGGTACCTTCAACAAAAGATTACGGAGGTGGATATCCCTAAGAAAATTTTTCGTACTTGGTATGAGAACTTTGAGTTCTTGGTGATGTCATTTGGATTGAGTAATGCTCCGACAGTATTTATGGATCTAATGAATAGGGTTTTTATCAGTATTTGGATCTTTTTGTCATTGTGTTTATTGATTACATTTTTCTTTATTCGAATAGTGAGGTGGATCATACCAGTCACCTCTGTCTGGTGTTGTAGACCTTAAAAAGAATAGCAGTTGTACTCCAACTTCTTTAATTATGAGTTTTGGTTAAATGTTGTAACTTTCTTGGGTCATGTTTTTTCTAGTGAGGGGATTATGGTGGATCCACAAAAGGTTGTTATGGTGAAGAGGTGACCTAGACCCATGACTCCATTCGATATTCGGAGCTTCTTGTGTTTAGTCAGGTATTATAGGTGGTTTGTGGAAAGTTTTTCATCAATAGCTTCCCATTTGACTAAGTTAACTCAGAAGAAGGCTAAGTTTTCTTGGTCGGATGCTTGCAATGAGAGTTTTGAGAAGTTGTAGGATAAATTGACTTCAGATCTAATTTTAGTTTTTCCGAAAGGCAATGATGGATTCGTTGTTTATTTTGATGCATCTCGGGTAGGTCTTGGTTGTGTTTTGATATAGCATGGGAAGGTGATTATCTATGCTTCTGGTCAGTTGAAAGTGCTTAAGAGGAATTATCCTACTTATTATTTAGAGTTGTTGGCGGTTATTTTTGCTTTGAAAATATGGTGACATTATTTGCAAGGTTTTCACATGGATATCTTTTCTGATCATAAGAGTTTGTAGTACGTGTTCATTCAAAAATAGCTTAATCTCAGGTAGAGGAGAAGGCTTGTACTTCTTAAGGACTACAATATGAGTCCTTACTATCACCCAACTAATGCTAACGTGGTTGTTGATGCTCTTAGCAGGTTATCCATGGGTAGTTTGGCTCATGTTCAGGAAAAAAAGTAGGAATTATTAAAGGATATTCATTGCTTGGATAATCTTGGAGTTCACCTTTTGGACTCTAAGGATGGTGGTGTAGTAGTGTAAGAAGTAGTCTGATGTCTCTTGGTGCGGAGATTAAGGAGAAGCAAGTGCTAGATTCTATCTTGGTAAGGATCAAGAATTACATTGGTAGGCTGAATATAGTGGTGTTTAAGATCGGTGATGATGGTACTTTACGATACTAGGAAAGGCTGTGTGTTCCTGATGTCGATGTTTGTGACAAAGGATTTTGGCTGAGGCACATGAGTCACACTATATTGTTCATCCCAGATCAACTAACATGTATCATGATCTCAAGGAGATCTATTGGTAGAATGGAATGAAAAGGGATTAGATTGATTTTTTAGCCAAGTGTATGGTGTGTCAATAGGTTAAGGTTGAGCACATGAGGCTAAGAGGGTTGTATTAAAAAATTAATTTTCCTAAATGGAAATGAGAGGTCATCAATATGGACTTTATTACTGGTCTTGCTCTGCCTTAGAATTAATATGATTCAATTTGGTTCATCATGGAAAAGATGACTAAGTCTGTGCACTTTTTGCCAGTGAGGACTACCTTTTCGATGGAAGATTATGCAAAGCTGTATCGTCAGAAGATTGTGAAGCTGCATGGGGTACCTATTTTGATTATTTTTACTATGGCACGCAGTTTACATCTCACTTCTGGTGATCTTTTTAGAAAGGGCTGGGGACTAAGGTGAGTATGAGTACTACTTTTTATCCCAGATGGATGGGCAAGCAGAGAGAACTATTTAGTTATTGGAGGATATGCTTTGGGCTTGATTGATTGATTATGGTAGAAGTTGGGTTGATTATCTACCTTTGGTGGAGTTTGGTTACAACAATAGGTATCATTCTAGTATTGATATGGCCCTTTTTGAGTCATTGTATGGTAGAAGGTGTAGGTCTCCTATTGGTTGGTTTGAGCTTGGTAAGGCAGACATATTTGGTCCCGACTTAGTTTACTAATCTATAGAGAAAGTAAAGGTGATTCAGGAGAGTCTTAAGGCTTCTCAAAGTCACCAAAAGTCCTATGTCGGTGTTAGGCATTGAAACTTGGAGTTTGAGGTTGGGGATAAGGTTTTTCTTAAGGTATCTCCCATGAAAGGGGTAGTGCAGTTTGGTAAGAAGGGGAAGCTCAATCCCCGGTATGTGGGTCCTTACGAGGTTTTACTAAGAATTGGTAATGTTGGTTAAAAGCTGGAGTTGCCTTCTTGCTTATGCTTGGTTCATCCGGTCTTTCATGTTTCCATGTTGAGGAAGTGAATTGGTGATCCTTCTTTGGTTGGTCCTTTTGAAGGATTGGGCATCTTTGATTCTTTATCTTATGAAAAAAATCCCAGCTGAGATTTTGGATAGGCAGGTTCGTCAGTTGCGAGACAAGGATGTGGCTTCGGTTAAGGTTCTTTGGTGGAACCATAAGGTGGAAAAAGCTACGTGGGAAGCAGAGGACGACATGAAATCCAAATATCAACATTTGTTTTTTTTTCTTAGGATTTTTGCGGAATGTATGTCTCTTCAATACATTATATTTTTTAGAGTTTGTTTAGGGAATAATTTATATCTTTGCCTCTTTGTTTTCAAACTTTTTTAAAGATTGGGAATATGTTTGATAACATAATACAAATGACTCTTACGTATAGTTACCCCTAACTTATACATCATTCTGAATGTTCTTATTGGGGGAGACTGAAACACCTTAGTTTCTGGACCTTAGAAAATTTGCTGGAATTTTAATCTTTGGAACTTATACAACTCATGGGTACAGGAAATAAGTTATGGTATGGTTCAGCCGTATGCTGACCAGTGTTGGTTTGTGGGATGGATTTTGGTTACTAGAATGGATATGAATTAGTGTATGAGTCATATTGGTGGCTACTAATCATTTGGTTCCTTGACTTATTCTTAGACTTTGTTACATAAGTTTGATCTAAGTACGAGTGGCTCAGTATGAGCCATAATCCAGGATATAAGTCGTACCCAGGACTCGTACGGTGGATAGTGTCTAAATCTTCCTTGGCTTTAAATCTGCTAGGGGTACGTATGGAGATTATGCATCGTAAAATTTGGATACGACTTGGTTAGATGAGTCGTATGTTGGATAGTATTTGAACAAAAAGTTGACGCTAGGGTAGCAGTGGAGAGTACCACTCGTATTAGAGGGGTATGACTCATGAGGGTCAGTCGTATACCTGTGATGGGATTTTGGTGCAACTTAAGCGGTGGTATTTTTGATATTTCCGTAGTTATCCTAATAGGGTCCCATGACTTCTAACCTACTTGGAATTTTATTTACCCTATTATTCCATTCATTAACACTAAGAAACTCTTTTTAACACACTAAAATTCTCTCAAAAGCTATTGGGAAACGGAAGCTAAGGTTTAAGCTAGTGGATTGATTTAAGGCTTGTCTTAGTCATTAATTTCCATCATCATCTTGGTTTAAGGCATGTTCTTTTCCCTCATTGTTAATTCTATCTAAAGGCATGGGTTTCATAAATGTTTTCATAACTTCATTGATTGCATGATTTTGATTTTCAAATATGAATTGGGGATTTTGATATAAATAGTGGGTTATGGTTTCCCATGGTTTTATTTATGTTTTTATATGCATTAATGGTGGTTTCAATTAATTGGATTGCATAGGAATGGCTTAATGGTAATTGGAATTGGTTTTGGTCATATTTTTCCCCCAATGTGTTTGACAAAATGCTTATAAAAATATGTTCATTGCATTGACTACTTTTAATGGAACTCTTATTTGTTTTTAAACTTGGTAATGGAAATATGCATGGTTTAAATAGTTTGAATGGTAAATGGCTAAATTGTTATGGATAAGGGGTACATGGAATCCCTTAAGTGGTTTAATATGGTAAATGAAAGGGCACTTGAAAGTCCCCTTAAACCTATACATGATTGGCTATGGATAATACTTACAAGTAAGGATTGGTATGATGATACCAATATTGATGGCCTTGGTTAATAAATGGATGATGGTTTGGTTATTTGGAAAATGGTTTTAATAGGTTATTAATGGTAGGGTTTGTAGCAAAGTCATGGAAGGTGGAGGTTTTGGAGGGACCAAAAATGGAAACTCATATTTACTGATATGAGGTTGGTCTTTATGACCATGTGCATAATGTTACACGATATTTTTGGGTATGTACTAGTCATCCATAGGGTTTTTTCCCATATGGTGCGGCTATACGCACTGGGCCCTTTCAACAGAGGGAACTAAAGTCATATAGCTCGTGGGTGGTTTAGGACGGTAAAGCTACATAGCCTAGGTAAAGGTTTTAATGGTATGCTAAACCCGGTCCCTTTTCTCAGCATAGTTATATATATGTATGGTTGTGTGCATAAGGACGATTTTACTTGGTTTTATAAATGGGATTATTTTATCCTCGCCTCAGATCAAGCTAGTGTTCAATCGCTAACACATTTACTAGTGGTTGTATACCCACGCTATGTAAGAACTAGCCATTCTACTCTTCCTAGATAGTGATTGACTTGAGGACAATATTTGGACTGAAGTGATGAGCGTCAATTCTTTTGGAAGGCTCTATTTTATGTTATGGACACTTTTAGACACTTTGTTTTATTTTTGAATATTGGTTTTGGCTATGTTTGGGGGCATATCCCAACTGAATTTTATTACTCTTTTGGTTAAAGGCTTTGTGGTACTTCTATGGTAGGAATTGGCAGGATCGGTATTGGTTTCGGCCTTGGCGTTAGAATAAGCCGGTGGGCTGACTTCATTGGACGATATTGTTGGTTGTTCCATCCTATCATATTTTGGGATTAATTATATTATATTTTTGAATATCTTTAATTATGGCTTAGTTTATGGTCCTTAGTTTAGTATGGATTGGTATGGTTGGATGGTTTAGTATGGGATGGTTGGACTAGATTGGATGGGTCACAGTTTTAATCTTATCCTTGAGTCTTCATGTGAGTTGTTGCACTATCTTTCTACATGCTCTAAATTCAGCAAATTCAGGGTAGGTGGCTGGAGGAGTGGTTAGGTAATGGGAGTAGTCTCCGATCCCAGTCGGACTTGAGATGCCTATTATGTTAAGGCCCCCGATTGGGTTGCGTCAAGTTGGTATCAGAGTCTAGATTCATGGTTAATTAGGAGTCCACAAAGCTGTGTAGAGTAAATTCTCTTTTAGGGGTGCGTACCATACCATACTCAAAGGGAGAGGCTACAAGGAATTTAGGACTGTTTCACTTTCCTAGTATTATATCCTCAAACTTGGAGTCTCAGTCCTAGAATCTTCTCTAATCCTTAGTTGTTTTAAATTTTGATCATGCCTCATAGATCTGGAACACAAGAAAATTATTCTATCCCATCTGAGGGTAATGCTGAAGAGGTGCATCCTACTTTTGGGGTTCATCTTCGATCTCATGGTCCTATCAATGATAGTTCTAGAGTTCGAACGGTTGCAACTAGTCCTTCTCAAGGTGAGGTGACTAATGCAAGATTCTAACAGTCTATTTATGCTATTACTAAATTGGTTGTCGCTCAGGCTCAGCAGGATGTGTCTGGTTCTTTGTCTGCTAAGGCCAGAAGGGTTGGCCAATTTATAAATATAGGTCCTTCTACATTTTCTGGAGAGATGGTAGAGAAGGATCACAAGGGTTCTTGGATAAAATAGAAAAGATATTTTGGGTGATACAAGCTACTAATGTGGAAGTGGTAATCTTTGCAGTTTATCAGCTTAAAGAGGTTTCTTATCAGTGGTACAAAGAATGGGATAGGGATAAAGAAGGCGTGGAGGAGTCATCCTTATAGGATGCCTTCTCTGGTGCTTTTCTGGATCTTTACTTTCCTCAAGAGCTGAGGGAAGAAAAGATGGAGGAGTTTGTGAACCTTAAGAAAGGTAGAATGTCTATCAAGAAATATACCTTAAAGTTTCATTAGTTTTCAAGTAATGCTCTTGATTTGGTGGTAAACATGTGGGAAAGAATGTGGAAGTTCACTTCTGGGTTAAATCAAGATTTTATTTTGGAAAGCAAGAATGCCTTACTGATTAAAGATATGGACATCTCTAGGTTGACCATTCACATGCAATAAGTAGAGGATGAAAAGACGAAGAAGGCAAAGTTTAGGGAAAGATAGGGTAAGAGGAGCAGGTTTTTTTACTAGGGAGGTGCTCAGTCTCAAGGTGGTTCAGAGGTTGGCAACTGGAATGAAATGAAGTGGGGGAGCTCTGGTTCCTACTCTTCTTGTAGTGCTCCTTACCAGTTGTGCGAAAGGCGTCATCATGGTTGTGATAATTTCTGAGCATAGGGTGCCCAATCTCAGGAAAGCAGAGGTCAGTCAATTTCTTCATACCCTCTTTGTCGATTCTATGGCCGTCCTCATCAGTTTTATTTCAATGAAGGAATGGACAAATGCTTCATGTGAGGAAGGCCATCAGCCCATGGATTTTTCAGTTTATAAGGTTGCTACGGGGTGAATGAGATTCTTGTGACCTCATCTTATACTCCTACACCTGGTGGTGTTGCATCTTCTTCTGTTACTACAACTAGTTCTAGTGTTGGACAGAATAATTTGTATGTTTTGATATCTAAAAAGGAATTTGAGTCATCACCTAATGTCATTATTGGTATGTTACAGCTTTTCTCTCATGACGTATACTATTTGCTTGATCTGGGGTCCACTCCCTCTTATGTGACTCCTTATGTATTTGTATTTTTTGGTTTTGATTAGAAAGTTATTCAGATCCCTTTTTTATTATTACCCCAGTAGGTGACTCGATTATTACTAAGAGAATCTATTAGGTGTGTGTGGTATCTGTTGGTGACAAGCAGCCATTGGTGGATCTGTTTGAGTTTGGTATAGTGTATTTCAATATTATTCTAGGGATAGATTGGTTATACTTTTTCTATGCTTGCTTGTATTATCTGACCCATAGGGTTATCTTTAGGTTCCCTGGTGAGATGGTTATAGAATGGGAGGGTGTTTATTTTTCTCCTAGAGGGAGATTCATCTCTTAACTTAGAACTTGGAGATTAATCTTTAAAGTTTATCTTTATTACTTGGTCCGGGTAAAGGATTCTAACTTGAAAGGTCTTTTTTTCCAGTCAGTTCCAGTGAGTAATGAGTTTCCAGAGGTATTTTTGGATGTTCTTCCTAGTGTTCCTCTATATAAGGAAATAAAGTTTTGTATTGACTTAGTTCCATACACTCATCCAATTTCTATTCCTCCGTATAGAATAGCTCTGGCAACTTGGAGGAAACTCAGTGAGAAACTTAAGGATCTTCTGGATAAGGGGTTTATTCATCCTAGTGTATCTCTTTAGGCTACACCGACGTTGTTTGTGCATAAGAAGGATGGTTCCCTTTGGATGTACATTGATTATAGGTAGCTAAACAAGGTGACAGTCAACAACAAGTGTCCTCTTCCAAGGATAGATGATCTATTTTACCAGTTGGACGGTGCCAAGTTCTTTTCAAGATAGATCTTTGGTTTGGGTACCATCAGCTAAAGATTAGAGAGGTGGATATCCCTAAGATGGATTTTCGTACTTGGTATGGGCACTTTGAATTTTTAATGATGCCATTTGGATTGACTAATGCTCCGATGATATTTGTGGATCGAATGAACAGGCTTTTTCATCAGTAATTGGATTTTTTGGTCATTGTGTTTATTGATTATATTCTAGTTTATTCAAAAAGTGGGGTGGATTATGCCAATTACCTCTGTGTGCTGTTGCATACCTTAAAGGAACAATAGTTGTATGTCAAGTTCTCCAAGTGTGAGTTTTAGTTGAATGTTATAACTTTCTTGGGTCATGTTATTTCTAATGAAGGGATCATGATGGATCTGCAAAAGGTTGATGTGGTGAAGAGGTGGCCTAAACCCATGACTCCATCTAATATTTAAAGCTTCTTAGGTTTAGTCGGGTATTATAGACGATTTATGGAAAGCTTTTCATCGATAGCTGCCCCTTTGACTAAGTTAACATAGAAGAAGGCTAAGGTTTCTTGGTCAGATGCTTGCAAAGGGAGTTTTGAGAAGTTGAAGAATAAGTTGACTTTGACTCCAATTCTATCTTTACCGAAAGGCCATGATGGATTAGTGGTTTATTGTGATACATCTCGGGTAGGTCTTGGTTCTATTTTGATTCATCATAGGAAGGTGATCGCCTATGCTTCTAGGCTGTTTAAGGTGCATAAGAGGATTTATCCTACTTATGATTTGGAGTTGTTGGCGGTTGTGTTTTCTTTAAGATATGGTAGAATTATTTGTATGTTGTTAACATGGATATTATTTTTGATCATAAGAGTCTAAAGTATGTGTTCATTCAGGAAAATCTTAATCTCAAGAAGAGGAGATGGCTTGAGCTTATCAAAGACTATGATATGAGTCTTCACTATCACCCAGGTTAAGCTAACATGGTTGTTGATGCTCTTAGCAAGTTATCCATAGGAAGTTTGGCTCATATGGAGGAAGGAAGATAGGAATTAATGAAGGATATTCACCGTTTGGATAATTTTAGAGTTCGCCTCTTGTACTCCAAGAATAATGGTGTGGTGGTGCAAGAATTGGTCCAATCATCTCTTGGAATATAGATTAAGGAGAAGTAAGTGTTAGATCCTATCTTGATGAAGATCAAGAATGACGTTGGTAAGTAAAAGGTAATGGTGTTTGAGATAGGTGGTGTAGGTACTTAACGGTACCAGAAAGGATGTGTGTTCCTGATGTCGATGGTTTATGACAAAGGATTTTTGATGAGGCGCATGAGTCATGCGATGTTATTCATCCTGGATCAACTAAGATTTGTTATGATATTAAGGAGATATATTAGTGGAATGGCATGTTAATTTTGTGGCCAAGTTCATGGTGTATCAACAGGTTAAGGTTGAGCACATTAGGCCAGGAGGGTTGTATTAAGAGATTCAGCTGCCTTAATGGAGGAACCGTACATTTGACTCCTCCTTTATAGTACTTGATTTGGGGATATCTTATTGGGCTGAAGTGGTAAGCTTCCATCCTTTCAAAAGGCAACATTTCATGTTGGATATTCTTAGAGTTTTATTTTCTTTCTAAATATTGGTTTTGGCCATGGTTGGGGGCATGTCCCAACCAGATATTTGTATTCTTTTGTGTGGAGGCTTTTTGGTATGTTTGGGGGTTGCAATTGGCGGTATTGATATTGGTGTTGACCTTGGCATTAATATGGATGTGGGGGCTTACACTCTTTGACGACATTATGTGTTGTTCGATCGTATTACATTTTGGGTTCGACTTTCATATTATAGTTTGATATTCTCTTTGGTTTGGCATGGTATGGATGGTTGGTTTGGTATGGACAGACTTAGTTAGATCGGTCATAATTGTAACCCTATCCCAAAGTCTTCATAAGAGAACTGTGCAATCTTGTTATTTTCTTGAAATTCAACTCGTCTAAGGCTATATTAGGTGGTTGGGTTGGGCTATGGGGGTGGCCCCGGTCCTAGGTGGACTTGGGATGCCCATTACGATAAGGCCCCCAGTCTAGGTTGCGTTAAGTTGGTATCAAAGACTAGGTTCATAGTCAATTGGTAATCCACAAAGCGGTGTTGAGTAGAGTCACTTTTAGGGGTGTGTAGCGCGCCGCCACATTTATAAAGGAAAGGTTGCAAGACATCTTGAAATGTTTCACTTTCTTGGAATTCTTTCTTCAGGTTTGACTTCTTACTCTTGGAATCTCCTCTAATCCTTATTTGTTCATCTTTCATATCATGCCTCCTAGATCTGGAACACAAAGAAATTCTTCTATCCCAATTGGGGATAATGCTAAAGGAATACCTTCAACGTCTGGAGTACATCTTTGATCTCATGGTCCTGTTCCTGATTGTACCAAATTTCCTCTTATTCCTCCTACTGCTCTTCAGGTCCCTCAGGGTAATGTTATGAATACAAATTTTATCAGTCTATGCATGATATTGCCTGACTAGTTGCTGCTCAACCCGAGCGGGGTACTACCAGCATTCTTTCTACTGAAACTGCTAGGCTTGGATAGTTTATGAAGATGGGTCTTCTTACTTTTATGGGAGTAAAAGTGGAGGAAGACCTATAGGGATTTCTTGATAAGATAGAGAAGATCTTTCGATTAACAAGGGCTACTAATATGGAAAGAGTAAACTTTGTAGTTTATCAGCTCAAAGAGGTTGCTTATCTTTGGTATGAGGAGTAGGATAGAGATAAGGGTGATGTAGAAGAGGATGGTTTGTAGGAGGCCTTTTTTATTCTTTTATGGATCGATTCTTTCCTCAAGAGTTGAGGAAAGCTAAGATTGAGGAGTTTGTGGACCTCAGGCAAGGAAGAATATTTGTAAAGGGGTATGCTTTGAAGTTCCATCAGTTCTTGAGGTATGCTCCTGATTTGGTGGCTGATATGCGATCGAGAATGATGAAGTTCTCTTTTGGGATGACAAAGATTTGATTCTAGAGAGCAAGACTGCTTTACCCATATAGGATATGAAAAGAGTGAAAAGAGAAAGAAGGCGAAATATGGAGACAGGCAAGGTAAGCGGGTTAAGTTTTCTGATCAGGATACTATCCAGTCTCAAAATGGTAGAGATGGTGGGAAATGGCAAAAAAAAAGTTGGGGAGTTTTGGTTCCTTCTCTACTGCCAGTGCTCCTTACCCCTAGTAGTCGGGCGACAGAGTCATTATGATGGTGATAATTCTCGAGAGCAGGGATCCCAATCTCAGGCAAGCGGAGGTCAGTCTATTTATTCGTGTCCTTTTTGTTAGTTTTACGGTCATCCTCTTCGGGGATTCTGTGAGGAAGGTAGGGATAAGTGCTTCAAGTATGGCAAAGTAGGTCATCGACTCAGGCATTATCCTTCTAACAAAGTTTCTTCAGGGGCGAATAAGATTCCGGTGGCTTCATTATTTATTCCTCCGCCCGGTGGTGTGGCATCTTCTTCTGTAATGCTCCTAGTTCCAGTGCTAGTCGAAACAGGTTGTATGCTTTGGCATCCTATCAGGAATCTGAGGCATCACCTGATGTTGTTACTGGTACGTTATATTTTTTCTCTTATGGCATGTATTTTTTGGTTGATCCAGGTTCTACCCTTTCCTATGTGACTCATTATATAGTTGTGTCTTTTAGTTTCGATCCAAAAATTATTTCTAATCTATTTTCTATTTCAATCCAGTAGGAGATCTGGTTATTTTTAAATGGGTCTATAGGGGGTGTGGTATCTATAAGTGGTAGGCATACTTTGGCAAATCTATTTGAGTTGGGTATGGTAGATTTTGATGTAATCTTGGGCATGGATTAGTTGCATTCTAGTTATACAAATTTTGATTATCGAACCTGTAGGGTCATCTTGAAGTTCCCTAGTAAGCTGGAAATAGAATGGGAAGGTAGTTCCTTACTGCCTAGGGGGATGTTTATTTCTTATATTAGGGCCTGAAGGTTAATCTCTAAAGGTTGTCTTTATTACTTGGTCCAGGTTAAAGATCTAATTCAAAAGGTCCTCTTTTGTCTTCGGTCCCTGTGGTTAATGAGTTTCGAGAGGTCTTTCTGGAAGATTTTCTAGGTGTTCCTCCGGATGACACTCGTCTAATTTCTAATCATTCGTATAGAATGTATCCAACTAAGTTAAGAAAACTCAAGCAGCAAATTAAGGATCTTCTAGACAAAGGGTTTATTCATCCTAGTGTTTCCCCATGTCATGCACCGGTGGTTTTTGTGCGTAAGAAAGATGGTACACTTCATATATGCATCGACTACAGGTAGTTGAATAAGGTAATGGTCAAGAACAAATATCCTCTCCATCGGATAGATGATCTGTTTGACCAGTTGCAAGGTACAAAGCTCTTCTCAAATATAGATCTTCAGTCTGGATACCATCAGTTGAAGATTAGGGAGGTGGATATCCCGAAGATAGCTTTTTGTTCTAGGTATGGGAATTATGAGTTTTTGGTGATATTATTTGCATTGAGAAATGTCGCGGCAACATTTATGGATCAGATGAATAGGGTATTACAGCAGTATTTAGATCTCTTCATCGTTATGTTGATTAATGATATTCTAGTGTATATGAAGAGTGAGGTAGATTATGCTAATCATCTTCATGTGGTGTTGCAGACCTTAAAGGAACATCGATTGTTTGCTAAGTTCTCTAAGTGAGAGTTTTGTTTGAATGCTGTGACTTTCATGGGTCATATCATTTCTAGTAAAAGGATCATGGTGGATCCATAGAAGGTGGTTGTGGTGATGAAGTGGCCAGGACCTATGACTCCATCTGATATTTAGAGATTCTTGGGTTTAGCCGGGTATTATAGGCAATTTGTAGAGAGCTTCTCCTCGATAGCTTCTCTTTTGACTAAGTTAACTCAGAGGAAGGTTAAGTTTTCATGGTCGGATGCATTTGAAGGGGGTTTTAAGAAGTTAAAGGATAAGTTGACTTCAACTCCTATTCTTAGGTTGCGTGTTAATGCAGCATGGGGAGGTGATATCCTATGCTTTGAGGTAGTTAAAGGTACATGAGAGGAACTATCTACCTCATGATTTGGAGTTGTTGTCCGTTGTATTTTCCTTGAAGATTTGGCGACATTATTTATATGGTGTCCACATGGATATCTTTTTTGATCACAAGAGTTTGTAGTATGTGTTCTCGCAAAAAGAGATTAATCTCAGGCAAAGGAGATGGCTTGAGCTTCTCAAGGACTATGATAAAAATCTTCACTACCATCCAGGTAAATGAGTATCTTGGGTCATATGGATAAAGGAAAGCGGGAATTGGTGAAGGATATTCATCACTTGGGAAATCATGGGGTTCGTCTTTTGGACTTCAAAGATAGTGGTGAGTAGTGCAAAAGGTGCTTAGATCGTGTCTTGGTACGGAGATTAAGGAGTAGCAAATATTGGATTCTTTCTTAATAAAAATCAAGGGTAGCATTGGAGAGCAAAAGGTGGCAAATTTTGAGATTAGCAGAGATAATACCTTGCGGTACCAAGGGAGGTTGTATGTTCCTGATATAGATGATTGCGGCAGAGAATGTTGGTTGAGGCGTATTAGTCATGCTATGTTGTCCATCCTGGTTCTACTAAGATATACCATGATCTCAAGGAGATCTATTGGCGGAGTGGCATGAAGCGGGATGTGGTTGATTTTGTGTCTAACTACTTGGTGTGTCAATAAGTTAAGGTTGAGCACACAAGGCCTGGTGGGTTATATCAAGAGATTCAGTTGCCTGATAGAAGTGGGAAGAGATCAATATGGATTTATTTACTGGTCTTCCTCGGTCTTAAAACAAATTTTATTTAATTTGGGTCATTGTGGACAGGATGACAAAGTTTGTGCATTTCTTGCCTATGAGAACTAGCTTTTCGGCGGAGGATTATGTGAAACTTTATCTTTAGAAGATTGTGAAACTGTATGGGGTGCCTATTTTGATTATTTATGATCGTGGTACGTAGTTTACGTCCCACTTCTATCGGTCTTTCCAGAAAGGATTGGGGACTAAGGTGAGTCTTAGTAAGGCTTTTTACCTGTAGTCGTATAGTCAGGTGAAAAGAACTATTCAGACATTAGAAGATTTGCTTCAAGCCTGTGTTATAGATTATTGTGTAAATTGGGTGGATCATCTACCTTTGGTAGAGTTTTTTTATCAACAATAGGTATCATAGGAGTATTGGTATAGCTCCTTTTGAGACATTGTATGGTAGGAGGTGTAGATCTCCTATTGGTTGTTTTAAGCTCAGTGAAGTTGATTTGTTTGGCCTGAATTTGGTTCGTTGAGCTATAAAAATGGTGAAGGTGATTCGAGATAGGCTCAAGGCTTCCTAGAGTTATCAAATGTCATATGCGGATATTACACATAGAGATTTAGAGTTTGTAGTTGCGGATAAGGTTTTTCTTAAGGTGTCTCCTATGAAAGAAATATTGCGGTTTGGGGGAAAGGGAAAGCTCAGTCCTTGGTACATTGGTCCTTATGAGATTTTGCAGTGAGCGGGCAATATTACGTATGAGTTGGAGTTTCCATCTAGTTTGAGTTTGGTTTATTCGATATTTCATGTTTCTATGTTTAGGTAGTGCGTTGGTGATTCATTTTTTATTGTGCCTTTGAAAGGGTTGGATATGTAGGATTCTCTATCTTATGAAGAGGTCCCGATTGAGCTATTAGATAAGTAGGTTCGTCATTTGTGGACCAAGGATATGGCTTTGGTTAGGTTCTAAGGCGGAACCACAAGGTGGAAGAGGCCACGTGGGAAGCAAAAGAGGACATAAAGTCTAAGAATCCGCTCTTGTTTTCCTCTCTTAATATTCGTACTGAATGTATGTGTTCTTAAACACATATTTATTTTCTGAGTTTGTTTAAGGAACGATTAACATCTTTGCCTATTTGTTTTCAAACTTTGTTAATACGATGTTTTATAATGAAAATGACTCTGTGTATGGTTACCCCTACCTTATCCATCATTCAAGGACGAATTTTCCTAGTGGTGGAAACTGAAGCATTCCAGGTTTGGACCCTTAGAAAATTTCCAGGAATCTCATTCTTCGGACCCATTATGACTCATGGTACGAGTCATAAGCTAGGGTACAAGTGGTGAAGACCTATTGTAAGTTGACCAGTGTTGGTTAATGGGACAGTCTTGGATACTAGAACAAATACGACCTGAGGGTGTGAGTCGTAAGGCATAGGTACGAGTCATATAGGTGACTTGTAAGGTGGTCAGTGTTTGATCCTCCTATTGTTACATTCTGCTAGGGATACGGACCATGGGTATAGATTGTATGCTTTGTTACGACTTAGTTGGATGAGTCGTATACTGGACAGTTTCTCATCCATGGTTGAGGATTGGTTACGATTAGGTGGGTATCAATCGTAAGCTAGGTTATGACTCATAAGGAGGTCAGTCGTAACCCTATGTCGGGTTTTTATGGGATTTAAGCGGGGATATTCTTGATATTTCCCTACTTACCCTAATAAGGATCCATGACTTCTAATACACTTATAAGGTTATTACCCTATTATTTTATTCTTAAATACTTAGAATCTCTTCCAAAACATATCATAATTCTCTCAAGAGCTTTTGGGGAAATGAGCTAGTGTTTCAACTAAGGGATTACTTTGGGGCTTGTATTGGTGAATTCTTTCCATCAATCTTCTTGGTTTAAGTCATGATTCTCTTCCCTACTTGTAATTTCAATTAAAGGCATGGTTATATGGTTGATTTCATAGTTTTTAGATTTGCATGGTTTTGGTTTTCAATCATTGATTTGGGGGTTTTGATTTTAAAGGCTTGGTTATGATTTCTTATGGATTTAATTATGATTTCTATGCATTAATGGTGGTTTTGGAAAATAGAATGGCATGGTGATGGTTTAATGGTAATGGAATTTGATTTAGGTTATACTATGCCCCCAAGGTGTTTGATTAAATGTTTATAAAGATATATTTATTGCATTAACTCTTTTAAAAGGAACCCCTGCTTGTTTTCAGCTTATGCATGAAACTACAAATGGCTTAAACGGTTTACAAAGGTTAAAGGTCAATTGGTTATGCTTGTGGAGAACATGGTAACATGGTAGTCTCCCAAGAGGTTAATATGGTAGACGGACACTGAGAGTCCCCTTAATCTAAATGGTTTGGCTACAAATAATGCTTGCAAGTATGGTGGTATGACAATACTACTGGTTTATCAAATATCCTTGGTTAATAAATGGATAATTGGATTGTTTGGCATGGTTTTAATTAGGCATTAATGACGAGGAATGTAAGCTAAGCCGTGGAAGGTGGTGATCCCAGGGGGGATCAAAATTGGAAACTTATATTTGCCGATATGAGGGGTCTTCGATGGCCACGTGCAAGTGTCATATTTATATTGAAGGGATGTATTAGCCATCCCAGATTTATTGCTTAGCCGTGCGGCTACACGTACCGAGACCTTTTCAGTAAGGAGAGCTAAACCTATATGGCCTGTGGGTTGTAGGACGGCTAAGCTACACCACCCAGGTTAAGGTTTTAAATAGCATGCTAAACCCAGTCCCTTATCCTAGTACTTATATATATGTATGGTTGTTTGCATTGGATGGTTTTCAACTAATTTGGATAAATGGCAATATTTTATCCTTATCTTGAGATTCATGCTAGTGTTCACCCACTAACCCGTCTATTGGTGGTTGTATACCATCGCTATGCAGGAACTAGACGTTCAATGACTCCTTCATAGTACTTGATTTGGGGACAACTTATTGGACTGAAGTGGTGAGATTCCATTCTTTGGGAAGGCATCATTTCATGTTGGATATTCTTAGACTTTTATTTTCTTTTTGGATATTGGTTTTGGACATGGTTAAGGGCATGTCCCAACTGGATATTTGTATTCTTTTGGATAGAGTCGTTGTGGTACTTATGGGGGTTTGAATGGGTAGGATCAGTATTAGTGTTGACCTTGGGATAGAGATGGATGTTAGGGCTTACACCTTTGGACGATATTGTTGGTTATTCCATCATATTACATTTTGGGTTTGACTTTTATATTGTGTTTTCATATTCTCTTTGGTTTGGCATGGTATGGATGGTTGGTTGGGTATGGACAGACTTGGTTGGGTCGGTCATGGTTTTGACCTATCCCAAAGTCTTCATGATAGCATTGTGCAATATTGTTATATGCTCAAAATCCAGCTCATCTAAGGCTGTATAAGGAGGTTGGGTTGGGTTTAAGGGGTTATCCTCGATCCTAGGTGGACTTGGGATGCCTATTACGACAAAACCCTCGGTTTGGGATGCGTCATATTGGTTGTTCCATTCTATCCTTTTTGGATTAATTATATTATGTTTTGGAACATCTTTAGTTATGGCCTGGTTTATGGTCCTCGTTTTTGTATGGCTTGGTATGGTTCGATGGTTTGGTATGGGATGGTTGGACTCGATTGGGTCGGTCACGGCTGGAGGTTGGTTTAGGTAACGGGGGTGGTCTCCGATCCTAGTCAGACTTAGGACGCTCATTACGACAAGGTCCCCAATCGGGTCACATCAGGAAATAAGTTTTGTTTATCAAAATTAATCTTATGTTTTTCCATTTATACTCTAGTTTAGATAAAAAAAAAAGTGGTGATAGGAGTGGGTATAGCACATATACCTCCATTAATTCTTGAAAGAGCTAAATGAAGTTGGGTAAGATTAGTTTAGCACATCTGGGACGTATGACCCATCTTACAAATTTTTTTGCTAGATATAGTTAAATCCTAGCATACAAAAGTTGGTTTTGAGATTAATGCTTCTATTTTTGGTTTAAAAGAGCATGCAAGGACTAATTCCTCGATGGTCGAAATACATTAGGGGGTGATTCTGAATCTAAGGATAATTTACTAAACTCGGGGTTAAATTGTAAGTAGTTAATTGAAAATTATGTATCATTGAAAGAATTGATTCCCCGTGTCATATTCTTTGTTTCCCATTATTGTAAATACCATTGATCACATGTTGCTATTGAATTTGATTCTACCCTTGTTTCAGTTTTCCTATCAAAAATCCTTGAAAACACTTGTACCTTAGATTGGATTTTAGCGAGTTACTTTTATTTCATACTTACTCGATCGCCACACATTATTCCCTATGGATTTGTCCAAGAATCCTTGTTGGTTATTTTCTATTGACAGCACCCGCTACACCTATTCAAGAGTGTAAAATGAGCATTATCAAAAATTGTACCATTGTCGGGGAATAATTTGGTGTATTGATCTAGTTTAGAATTTTAGCTTACTTGCTTTGATTTGAATTTTTGAATGTGTGTTTGTTATTTTCTTTTTTTTATTGTGTTAGTTAGAATTTTATTTTTGTTATATTTGTTATTATGGCATCATGAAATAAAAATGAGTTTGGTAGTTAAAAATTGTATCTTGATAATCCATTTTCGTATTATGGAGTGCTCCTAGAATATAGGTATGTGCACCATCTAAATCCTATCGGGAGTATGTTTGTTACATGTGTGGTGGTACAAATGGACATTGGACTGATTGTCTAATTTATTTTCTCTCTCCCCTAATTATGCTTACAAAACTGATAGTTCATTTTATGGGTTTGATGGTCTCATGATGTGGAAGAGAATGAGCAACGTGATCGCAAAAAGGTATGAAAGTAATGCTTAAAACTATCTTTGATCGGCAAACTACAATGGGTGAGGATATGCATATCTTACATCAATCCATGTCAGCTTTTGGAGTGGAATGTGAGAAAAAAGAAGATCCGTGTGGATATGATGATCTCTCAAGTTCCATGGTGTGTATGATTCTAAAAATGAAATTGTTGAAGATGAGGTTGCAAGTCATGGAGTTGAGCCAAAAATAAGAGATGAATCGCATGAAAAATTCCAAGGTGAAGATGTGGCTCATATTGAAAAAATTGAGCATAATGGTGATGGAGAATTTGTGGATTCTCAAAGAAAATAAGTTGAAAATATATTGAAAGCAAAATGCAGAAGAATGAGAAATGTGGAAAAGTCTTATTTAAATGGTGGGACCTCGTCCAACATGGGGGTGATGAAGTTTACTCAAACATTGATTTTTCAGTGGATGGATTTGTGCAGGAGATAATTGAATCCCAAAATAAATAAAAAATTTACAAGAAAGAAATTGTGAGTCAAGAGTATCTAGAAAATCAATCTCAACAACTTGAAGTCCATGTGGGTCAATTTCGTAGAATATTATTTATGGTGGATGAATCTCTCAAATTGCTTGTTGAGCGATGTTGATGTTGGGCGTATCTATACGTCTTACGTCTAAGCACCATAAGTTACCCATGTTTTAGCTAAGTTTGAGGATAAAATACATAATTCTTGCACTTTTAGTCTATTTTTAGTTAAGTGAGCTGACCTATGTGATTAGCATGCTTTTCAGGTACTAATGAGGAAGATCACGACACTTTGGGGACCTGTGGATAGCAGAGGAAACTTCACATAAAAGGAAAGCAGCTTTTGGACTGAACCTCTAATTCAGAAACCTCTAATCAGCAGTCCAGTAACAACTACAATACTTAGTAACATAGTATTCCCTGTGGGATTCGACACCCAACCTAGTTGGGTTCTATATTTGACAGCGACCACTTACATTCTCCTAAGAGAGTTGTAATTTGGGCGTATCAAATTTTGGTGCCATTGTCGGGGAATACGGTTGTCAACTAAGGTTGTGTTTGTTAATCGACCTTTTGGTCAAAGATTCCCAAAATTTTACTTTTTGTTTGTTGTTTTTGTTTTGTTCAAGTTGAGTGGATTGCATGCCAAATACGCGAAGATTTGGTAAACCATTATTACCTATAAATCCTGAACCACATCTCATTGGCAAAATGGATGCGCAACGAGACCCGGAAAGGATAGCTCCTGAACAGGAGCAGGCTAGATTAGCTACTTTGGTAGCTGCGCAAGTAAATTAGCAGAATGTTGATAACCCAAGTCGGGTACCCAATCTGGATGATGAAGACCTAGGGGATGATGAACTATTAAATCCAAAGTGTGCAGAGGATTTGGCTGCACCAGTGAACAGGAATGTCAACAGAGATCGCCATGGTAGAATAAAACCCGAACGCAGAGCTGTGCAGTTTTCTTTTGATAATGAAGATGATGACTTGGATGGGGCTGGTGCCACGGGGGATATTATTCTTCCCCCTTTAGCACCCGGAGCCAAGTTAAATATCATTAGCACTATGATATTGCTATTTCAACTCAAAGAGTTATTTGGTGGACTTGCAGGCGATGATCCGAATATGCATTTGATTAATTTTATCTCAACATGCAAATCATTTTACAATCCAGGGGCTGGAAAGAATGCGATCCGGCTGCACTTATTTCCATTGTCTCTATCTGGAGAGGTAACTCTATGGTTAAATGGGCTAACTCCTGACTCAATTACCAATTGGAGGCAACTGAAAGATGCTTTCCTAGAAAGATTCTTTCTGCCGTCCAAAAAGGCACAATTAGGAGATGAGACAAGCAATTTTAGATAGCTTCCCGCTGAAGCTCTCCACGAGACTTGGGAGAGGTTCAAGAAGAAGCTTATGCGGTGCCCAAATCATCAGATGACCAATGTCCACTTAATGGAGATATTATATGGGGCTTTAAACTCGGTGACTAAGCCAGTAGTAGATAATGCTGCGGGTGGGTCATTCATGGACCTTACTTTTCTTGAGGCATCTGACATGCTTTATTGTATGACAAAGCAGAATAGAGCTTGGCATACCAGTGACTCTGAGGTGGCAAGCTCTACTCTTTCTATTAGCATGATGGCAGAACAGAGGCAAAGGGAAGAGGAACGTGACCAGGATATAGCTCATATGAAAATGCAGATAGACCTTCTTACTAAGCATTTATTATCGGGGAAGATAGAAAAGGTCAAAGTTGTTGTATTACAGGGAAGAGCTGACTCCGATTCTAAGGAGGAAGCAAATTACTTGAATAATCAGGGGGGTTTCTTAGGCTGTAGCCAAGGAAACCAAGGTCGGAACTACTATGAAAAATCCGGATACAAGGACTGAGACCAAGGGAATTAGAAGAATAAGATGACAGGAGCGGTTTGTATGTCCCTCCTGGAAATTGTGTAGCTGCTGCATCTAGCTCTGGGAAGATATCCATGGAGAACATGATGGCCAAGCTGTTGAAAGGAGTGGAGGCAACCAACACGGGAGTAGCTGAGGTAAAACATGATTTGTCCTGAATGAATCAATTGGTTGACTTGCATTCCACTTTAATAAAATAGTTGGAACGGCAAATGAGTCAATTATCGGCAGCATTCAATCAAATGAAAGCTGGCACTTTACCAAGTGACGCTGTACAAAATCCAAGAAAATATGGATCATGTTTGGCCATTACTACCAGTAGTGGTAAGGTGTTGGAAAATCCATCCAAGGGTAAGTCTGTGGTTGATAGTATGGAGGAGAATATTGTTGAAATGGATTGTGATTATTCTGTAGAAGTTGAAAATCAGGATGAGGTCATTCATGATACTACACCTAGCTGTCATCATTCTGAAAAATTGATAATGGGAAGCATAATGAAAAAGAAGTAGCGGAGAAAACTCTTCCAAAACCACCATCCTCTTTTCCTCAAAGACTGAAAAAGAAGGCCGATGATACTAAGTTTAGTAAATTCATGACCATGCTGAAGCTGTTGACTATAAATGTGCCTTTGGTGGAGGCACTGAAGCAGATGCCAGGGTATGCCAAATTCATAAAGGACCTTTTGACAAAGAAAAGGGCAGCAAGCTATGAACCGGCAGATAATTTCCATTATTGCAGTGTGATTTCCATAAGCTCCTTAGTACAGAAGAAGGCAGATCTGGGTGGTTTCACTATTCCTTACATGGTTGGATCTTTAGATTTTGCTAAGGCTTTGTGTGATTTGGGGGCTAGCATTAATTTGATGTTGCTAGCCATTTATAAACAGTTGGGGTTGGGAGATCCTACACCAACCAACATGCGGCTTGTAATGGCAGATAGGTCGATAAATCGTCCTGTTGGGATTCTGTATGATGTATTAGTGAAGATGGCTACCTTTATTTTTCCTGCAGATTTTGTTATTTTGGATTGCAAGGTGGATTTTGAGGTGCCCATAATCTTGGGTCGACCTTTCCTAGCAACCAAAAGTTTGCTTATTGATTTGCAAGCAAATAAGCTTTTATTTTGGATGAATGACGAAGTGGTATGTTTTGATGTGTGTAAATCAATGAAGCAGCCCAAGGATATGAATGTGTTCTCTATAGTTGATGTTTATTATGAGGATGAGCAGGAATTATCTTTGGAGGAGCAGCTTACATTGAGCCATTGGCTGCTGTGCTTATAAACTTTGATCGTGAGGATATTGATGAGTACGAAGAAACTATCTGTGCTTTGATAGGAATGGGGTCGTATTCTTATGCCCCCAAGAAGCTGGATCTTGACCTTAAGAATCGACCTTCACCACCGGTGAAGCCATCCATTGAAAATCCACCAGTGTTAGACTTGAAAAAGCTACCCAGTCATTTGCGGTATGTGTTCTTGGGTAGTGTAAATACACTGCCGGTTATTATTACTGCTAATTTAGATGAACAATAGGTAGAGGCTCTCATCTCTATTCTTAAGAGATACAAGAGATTTATTGGTTGGACTATTGCAGATGTCATTGGTATCCCTCCTGGCATATGTATACACAAGATTCAGCTAGAGAAAGAATGTGTACCCACTATTAAGCATCAGCATCGTCTGAATCCACCTATGCAAGAGGTGGTGAAGAAAGAAATCATAAAGTGGCTAGATGCAGGGGTGGTGTACCCAATCTCAGACTGTAAATGGGTGAGTCTTGTACAATGTGTGCCCAAGAAAGGGGGCATGACAGTCGTGGCGAACGAGAAAAATGAGATAATTCGTTGGGGAAGATAAACTCGTAGACGCTAAAGGACCATTTCCCAATGACATTCATGCATCAAATACATGATCGATTGGCAGGAAAATAATGTTACTGTTTCTTGGATGGTTATTCCAGATATAACCAGATTTACATTTCTCCTGAAGATCAGGAAAAGACCACTTTTACATTCCCATATGGTAATTTTGCATTCAAACAGATACCATTAGGTCTATGTAATGCACCTGCCACTTTTCAATGGTGCATGATGTCCATTTTCTCAAATATGGTTGAAGACACCTTGGAGGTGTTTATGGATGACTTTTCGATTGTAGGTGAGTCATTTGAGTCATGCTTGGCATATCTAAGTATGGCTTTACAGTGATGTATGGAATTCAATCTTGTGCTAAATTGGGAGAAGTGTTATTTTATGGTTAAGGAAGGCATTATTCTTGGGCATAAAATTTCTAAAAAAGGAATTGAAGTTGATCGATCCAAGATTGAAGTTATCGAGTGACTACCACCTCCAATTTCTGTGAAGGGGGTTCGTAGTTTTCTCGGTCATATTGATTTTTATCAGAGGTTTATTAAAGACTTCTCCAAGATTGCAAACCCATTATGCAAACTTTTAGAGAAGTAGGCAAAGTTTTACTTTGGTGAAGATTGCTTGAAGGCGTTTGAATACCTCAAAGGGAAGCTAGTTGAAGCCCCTATTATTGTAGCATCCGATTGGTCTCTACCATTTGAAATTATGTGTGATGTATGCGGTGTAGCCTTGGGTTCTGTAATTGGTTAGAAAAGAGAAAAGCTCTTTCATCTAATCTACTACGCAAGCAAGGCCTTGAATGAAGCACAGAAGTACTATACTGTCACTAAACAAGAGCTTCTCGCGGTTGTTTATGCTTTCGAGAAGTTCCGTGCATACTTGTTGGGAACCAAGGTAGTGGTTCATAAAAATTATGCGGCGTTGAGATATCCAATGGCAAAAAAGGATGCGAAGCCAAGGCTAATCAGGTGGGTACTACTGCTTCAAGAATTTGATTTCGAGGTAAGGGATAGAAAAGGTTGTGAAAACCAAGTAGCTGATCATCTATCCAGAGTTGAGAGTGAGCACACGACCTGGAGATTGATGATGCATTCCCCAACGAAGAGATTCTAGTAACTGTGGTGGAAAACTTACCGTGGTATGCAGATTTTGCAAACTACTTGGTAAGCAAAGTGATTCCTAAGAATCTCTCCTTTCATCAAAGGAAAAAGTTCATGCATGATGTGAAGCATTACTTCTGGGATGAGCCATATCTTTTCGACTATGTGCTTATGGTATTATTAGGCGGCGCATCCCAGAAGTAGAGGTGTCTAGCATATGAAAGTAAGCCATGCTTCCCAAGCTGGATGTCACCATGTAGGTGATTGGACGGCCAACAAAGTACTGCAAAGTGGCTACTACTGGCCTTCATTATTCAAGGATGCCTACGATTTCGTAAGAAGATGTGATCAGTGCCAGCAGCAAGGTTCTATCTCAAAGCACCATGAGATGACCATGTCAAAAATTCTTGAAGTAAAGTTATTATATGTATGGGGTATTGACTTCATGGGCCCATTTGTGAGCTCATTTGGGATAAAATATATCTTAGTTATTTTGGATTACGATCCAAATGGGTTGAAGCATTCGCTCTAGCTGATAATAAAGGTAAGAGTGTTGTGGCGTTCTTAAAGAGAAATATCTTCTCTTATTTTGGGGTACCCCATACCATTATAAGCGATGGAGGATCACATTTCTGCAACAAGCTATTCAGAGCCATATTGGCAAAGTATGGGGTTAAGCAACATAAGATAGCTACACCGTACCACCACAAACTAGTGGGCAGGTGGAGGTCTCAAACAAGGAAATCAAGCTGATCCTTGCTAAGACTGTGAATGCCAGCAGGAAAGATTGGTCCAGGAAGTTGGATGATGCCTGGTGGGCATATAGGACTGCGTTCAAGACACCAATTGGCATGTCACCATACCAACTAGTTTATGGCAAGGCTTGTCACTTGCCAATTGAGCTAGAACATAAAGCAGTGTGGGCATTAAAGCAGCTTAACCTGAACTAGGATGATGCAATAAATATGAGATTGGGACAGCTGAACGAGATGGATGAATTTCATCTCAATGCATATGAAAGAGCAGATCTTTACAAGGAAAGGATGAAAAAGTACCATGATTGGAGGATTATCCAATGGAACTTTCAGAAAGGCGAGTTGGTTCTCCTTTTCAACTCCAGACTGAAGTTGTTTCCAGGTAAGTTAAAGTCTAAATGGTCTGGTCCATTCAAAATCAGCAAAGTCTACTCATCTAGAGTAGTAGAGTTAGAAAATGATGATGGTAGTGTCTTTAAGGTGAATGGACAACGATATATCAGTCCAACCGACTCGATAAAATATATAGCCACTATATATCTTGATGATGTTTGAGTAATCAAGATAACTATGTCGTACCGCAATAATAAATCAAGCGCTACATGGGAGGCAATCGATGGTTTTACTAGGATTTTGTTTTTGGTAAATGAAAATTCAGAAAGAAATGTCGAGCCACAACTGAAACTAAGGTGCTTAGTGGGAGGTAACCCATCCCTCTAATCATTTTGTTTTTTTATTCTAAATAAGTGTAGGTACTGCAGGAATTAAGAAGACAATTGGTTTTAAACTTGTTGAGAAAATTAACTACATCAAAGGTGGTAAGTCTACTTATGACATAAATATTTTTGAGTGTAGCATTCAATTTCACTTGGAAATTATGAAAGAAGGCATGTAGCAACTGGTATGTGTGCATTGCGACCTCAAGGCATCACATAAGTGCATATAGGCATCGCTTATTCCATCGCCTATGCTCACTGCCTCACTTAGCTGATAAGTTAGGCGCCGCCTATGTCAACATAGGCGATAGCTTAGGCGCCATCTATGTAAACATAGGCGATAGGTTAGGCGCCGCCTATACCATTGCCTATGCTCACTTCCTCACTTAAGCGATAGTTTAGGCGTCGCCTATATCAACATAGGCGATATCTTAGGTGCCACCTATGTCAACATAGGCTATAGGTTAGGTGCCGCCTATACCATTGCCTATGCTCACTGCCTCACTTAGGCGATACGTTAGGCACCGACTACTTATGCTTAGGCAATTTCATAGGCCCCGCCTATCAGAGTAAGTTTTGCCTAATAATTCATTTTTGAATGGATAAAACCGACCCATGTCTCAAATTTTAAATACATTCTCTACTCTTAAATTCCACTCCATTTTTATTTGACCTAAGTGCTACCCAAACACCTTTTCACTCTCCAAGCCCTTCTCTTTTCGCATCTAATCTTGCAGGCTCACCTTCACAGTTCACAAGCATTTATCATCAAGTATCATGGCTCCAAAAGGACAACAGGAAAAGGAGAAAGCATCCACATCGCAAAAAGGACAAAAAATGGTAAAAAAGGACCAGGCTGATTCATCCTCTCTTCAAGTGCCTCGACGTACTTTTGGGATCAAATGGGTTCTAGAGGAGGAAGGGAAGGAATGGTACAGAGATAATAAAGTTAACAAATATGTACATGTGGAAGTGATGCAGAAAGAAAGTTTATCAAAGAACTGCCCTCGCATTCTGTCAAAGATTATGGCACTAAAGCTTGTCTTCATCTTCCGAGACATGGGCGAGTGTAACCTTGATTTGACTCGAGAGTTTTATACCAACTGGTCCCTAAGGACTATGGGAAATGAAGTAAAGATTCAAGGGCAGATCTTGCAATTGAATGCTAATTTCTTCAACTCTTTCCTCGGTACTCCAAGTGTGCATCACTCTCTACTCAAGGAGCTCTACAGCAAATCTCCCTATATAGCCATTAGACATACGTTGTATGGATCAAGGTCCATGAACCGGTGGACTCATCACAAGGATAATGGTCATCACAATACTTATCCATATGCTTGTTTGAACTGAGAAGCTCGTATATTATTAAGAATAGTCAATTCCTGCTTGATCCTTGGGACACAATACACTAAGGCCATGCTTTATCGAGTCTACTTGGTATATGCTCTAATGATGAATGTTCCCATCAACATTGGTTCAGTTATACTCACATCAATGAGCAAAGCAAGGGTGCACAGCAAGTCCCACTTCAGTTTCGGCAACTTGTTGACTGCAATTTTAACAAAAGAGCACATTGAGGAGGAGTCGGCAGACCATAAGTTTCCCCAAAACCTAAAGAAGGTGGATCTCACAAAAATTAAAGATCCAAAAACTAGTCAAGGCATCAACCTTACCACTGCTGAACGACATGCTCGAGATGAGAGTTTTTTCTGCCATCTGTATGGCATGACTTGGTTCTCTATGATGAATGGGGGTCGTGTATCTACTGATGTAGAGCTTTGGTAGCTTGACTATTACTATCCGCTTAATGATCATGCTCGGGCCATGTGTGGAGTAGGGGTAAATTGTGAAGAACCTCTAGATAATGATGTGCTGACAGACGATGATCACCGACTGCTAAACTCTGATATAGAGGACAACTCTGGTGATGAAGACTCTAATGATGATTCTAACGCTGGGGGTATGACCTCGGATATAGAGGAAAAGTTTGACTAACCAGGTTTTTTCTTATTTATTAACACTGAAGGCAGTATGTTCCTTATTAGTGTAGGGTGAGGGTACAAGTACGCCTTGATTTCCTTGTCTGCTATATTGCCTACTACTTGCACACATTGTTTGTCTGCTACAGTTATTTTAGTTGTAGTTAGTTAGTCGTGATTAGTCACTTTTCTCAATGATGGATGGATGATGACCTTCTTAAGAGAGAATTAGTTAGATTGTTGCATAAAATTGTTCTTATAGACAGCATGGCATGATAACATGAGTTTGTGCTGAATCACTACTATTGAAACATTTAGGCTCTAAGTTGTGACTCGTGCTGTGATAATTGGTTGTGGTTTAATTCATTTATCTGTTGGGTTAAGAATCTATAATGCTCCTAATTAAGTTGACCATGTGCCATATGTGGGTAAGGTTATTGTATATTCTTTGTTGCGGCTGATGCTAGAACTTGCCTAGTGTGTGTGTGAAGCAAAACAAAGATTGTGGGTTTAGGAAATAATTTAGGCATTTCTTTGGCAGCCCTTATTTTTATCTTCTTTTTACCTACCTTTGTACATTGTCCTAGTTGAACACCCATTGAGCCTTTAACTATTTTTCTTTGGCAACCTCATATGTAGCCTAATCCATTTTTTAAAGACCATAATTTGATCCAAAAGTTTCTAAGCGCTTTAAATTGTAGAATCAAGTTAAGTTAAGAGTTTGGCAAAAGAAGAGGAAAAAGGTGAAAGTGATGTCCTAAAGTTTAGTTATTGGTACATGAAAATATTGTGATTGGGAGTGGCAAGGTGCTACACTAAAAGTGATGAATTTGTAGCCAAACATGTTACAGTAAACCTGTTTTGGCCCTGGTCCTTTCTTGGACATTGTGCACCTCAACTAAGGCAAATAGCCTAAGCTGAGGGTGGCTATCATAGGGATGTGTAACAAGAAATTGATGCAAAATAAAAAGAGTTGTATACTCCCACCATAGTGTTTTTGATTGAGTAATAAAAGGAGGTGAAAATAAAAGTGGTTGGTAGATGAAAGGAAGGTAGATTGGTTGTTAAAAGTTGGTCTAAATGGCATAATGTAGTGTATTAAAGCGCTTAGGGAACATAGTCACTATTTCTGGCCAAAATAGTCCTACCCATCCCTTCAGCCTACATTACAACCCGTAAAAGACCTATTTGATCCTAACCTCAGCATTCAGATATTAGTGGAGCATTAAACTAAGGGAAAGCATATGGTCATCGTTGTAATCTATGAATTCTTTGTGAGAGTGAGAGCAAGCAAGTTGATTCTTATACCCATATTTTTTAAGAACGCAAAATTATGAGTAATTATGGGTAAATTTCTTGTGTGAGTGCACATAGTTGATAATTGTTGGGTAGTTTTATATGATTTCATGGCTTAACTTGTTTATATGAATTAACCGACTTAATGAGTCTATGTTGGAGGGTAAGTTGTTTCTAGTAATAATCCAGAAATCTACTCTTTGTTAATAATTGTTGTGTATGTCTTGTTGAAAATTTTGTGTTTACCTTATGAAGTTTAACTAAGTATTTGCATGGATGTATGATTTTGTTCGAGGACAAACAAAGTTTTAAGTGTGGGGTCGTGATGTTGGGCGTATCTATACGTCTAAGCACCATAACTTACCCATGTTTTAGCTAAGTTTGACAATAAAATACATAATTCTTGCACTTTGTCTATTTTTAGTTAAGTGAGCTGACCTATGTGATTAGCATGCTTTTTAGGTACTAATGAGGAAGATCAAGGCACTTTGGCGTCCGGTGGATAGCAGAGGAAACTTCACATAAAAAGAAAGCAGCTTTTGGACTGAATGTGATATATGGGAACTTTTTCCCAGGCAAACTCAATATTTTTAAATAGTTGAGGACTCAGTAGCAATTTATTAGAGAAGGATGTTACTAAAAGCCTTATGGCTGAATTTTTAGAGGGTGTCGATTTTATTTTTGAAACAAGAAAAAGGTGGCTTAGCTTAGAGGGAGAGGGAGAAAAACGTTTTCTCCTCTTGCTTTCTCTAATTTGTGGTCACTAAGATTATCCTCTAATCTTGGGTATGATGAACATTCTTATGGTTATTTCCTTTTGGTTCATGAGTAGCTAAGCTTTTTTGTTAGGGTTATGGAAACCTTGTAGGGTACTCTCTATTGCTATGGGTTTTAGAATTTATGATGTGTTGACTCACTTATATCACTACTGTCTTCGTTAGGATTGAATTCTTCTGGGTGCAAACATAGGGAATGTGTCATTATAGCAATAACTTGTTCAATAGAAAAGTTAATGTTTGGAAAAGAGAGTAGTGGCAAGAAAATAGGGTTTCCAACCTCTATTTTACACGTTAATGCCTTAATAGGATTGATGATTTGGAGATTTCGTATGATAAGTTGTACACTTTGGATTCAAGAGAACTAAAGTGAATTAATCCTTGATGGTTGAGAAACACTTGGATTTAGAATTCGAATACATCTCTCTATAAGTGCATGCATGTATAAATCCTTAATACTCATAGTTAATAGAGAAGTAAAAGCTACAAGGTGGACATAACCCTAACTTGTCATTCTCTGTAATCAAATATTAATACACATATTGCTTCATTGTTATATTGTAACTATCACTTCAGATTTAAACTAAAACCCCCTATTCAGGAACCTCTGATCAACAGTCCAGTAACAACTGTAACACTTAGTAACACAGTATTCCTGTGGGATTCGACACCCAACCTAGTCGGGTTCTATATTTGACTGAGACCGCTTACATTCTCATAAGAGAGTTATAATTTTGGCGTATCAGATGTCAAGTGTGGTTTAAAATTGAAATGACTACCCAGAAATTGCATACCTAATTGAAAGAAAAATTAAGGCATGTGATGTTCCATGCCAAATAGTCATGAATAATTATGATCAAATGGTGTCCAATGAATGTCACGATCCAATTTACGAGCCATGATCAGAACCACTAAATCCCACCAATAGGTAAGCTGAATCGTAGATCAGAGCTGTTTGTAATGGGCTAAAATGGTGGAATATTCCCCCAAAAGGGAAAATTAGGCAACGCAACTCAAAAAGAAGCAAAACAAATGAAATAGTATGAAAGGTAGATATAACATAAAAAACCATCCCTGACGTAGTATAGTAAGTACACAAGCTACTACAGTTACTCCATAAGATCTAAAATAGTCAATACAATCTGTCTCAAAAAAAGACTAACTGTAGACAAATAGATGGAAATAAGGGCAACTTCGACTCCAAGAGCTTACCCTATATCTAGAATCCAACAAATCAGGATCATCCAATCAATGGAGAGAAATAGTACTCAGATCAACACCAAAAAGATATTAAAGTTTTGTATGAGTACTAAAATAATGGGTACTCAGTAGGCATCATCGACCGACTGAGCTAAATCGTGATATAAATATGATAATATGTAAGATAAAATAACTAAGTCCAAGAGAAGGGAAATCCTGAGCACAACTCCAACATCGTTATAGATAATGAAATAAATAAATCGAAACGATAATATAAGGAACAAATGATTATAACTACAAGATTGGTCCTTATAAGCCAATAAGTAAAGAGAAGTAAATAACCCAATACAGTCCACAATAAGCCTGGATGATAAAATTAAGGATAATATAACCAAATAACCAAAAATTCTCAACCTTTATGCCATCATTGGGAACATATTTGGAACATGTCACACTAAGAACCACTCCCTCTTACTAGACTCGAGCCAATGTTTATATTCTGAATTTCGTAACCAATAGCCCAACTCAAACCATTACATATATATATCATAAATCACCAATTTCATAAACAATAGTCAAACTCAAACTGGTACATATATCATCAGTATCAGGCTTAATTGTCGGACTATATATATCATCAATATCATAAACCATAGCCGAACTCAAACCAGTATTCATATAATCATTATTATATCTATCAAGTGTTACCATAATAAGCATTTACTCCCAATATCAAACCATCATGATTATTAAGTTTTTAGTTTCATCAAGCCTTATATTATGCATCCCAAATGTATAACGAGCGTCTAAAGGTCTGCTAAACTAGTTAAAGTCTTGGCCTAAGACGGGCCAAAAGGGCCCACTCCTAATCTCCAAAATAAATTATAAGGAAACTCCACCCCAGACTATACTAAGATATAAAATCCACTTTTATATGTTAAGAAAGTCATAATTTTACCTAAGATAAAATTTCTACTAAGCAACTAAGCAAAATACACCAAAATTATGGTTTTTGGATAGCCTAAAATGTCCAACGAGCCCAAGTATTGTAAATTTTATCACCAACACCTAAACCCATCCCAAATTTAACATAAAATTATAAAAATACTATGACATAGCTTAATTATAAAGAGGGGAAAACCTAGCCCACTTGGATGCTAAAGAAAGCTCAAAAAATCCATCAAATCACTGATTTTCCCTTTCGAGAATCTTCTGTGAGGTGTCACTCTATAAAAATCATAATCTACTCATAAAAATAAGAACAATGATAACCATATTGCACTATTGTAATTCGGGTCCAAAATTATGCAAAATTTCCATGTGGGGCTCATTTATGGAAATCGTGCTTCCAAAACCAACTTAACATCCCTATATGCTCAAGGAGTAATTACCCTAAAAATTATGTTTCCAAAACCAACTAAAGTCACCAAGATTTTGGAATTTTTAGAGAATAAAGTGGAATCAACCATGGAATTAATGAAATCTTACCGCAAATTTGATGGAAAATTATGTAATTAATCTTTATCCAAGATCACAAATATCCCATAATTGCTATTCCCAAGCTATCCCGCTCTTTAGAGTTTAAGGCCTTTGAGAATGGATAATAAATGGCCAAAACCAATTTGAATGGGGTATTTTTACCCTTCCCAAGTATACAGGAGTATTGTTCGCGATTTGACGATCGCAATCGCCGTACATGGCTATAGGGGTAGAAATTGCTTACATAGAATAACCATTGTGTTTGAGATACTAGCCACACTAATGATAGTGTCACTTTCATGACTAAAATGTTGTGTTCACGACACTTGCTGGTGTCTGCCAGCTCGCGTACGCAATTAGTGGCCTGTAATCCCAGGTACACCAGCACTAGATGAGACTTGGAAATTTCAAAGTCTTTGGCAACACCTCGGGATTAATCTAGAATTTGGTACATGCAAATGGACAATGCTACCTAGTTCGGGCAGTAAAAATTTCCATATATGGTCATTTCAATGAAAAGTGGGTCCTACAACCAACCTACCATTTTCTTAACTTTCGACCAATAACTCAAAAATGAGTCCGAGTGACTTGGGACCCAAAACAAAGGTTCACCTAGCCTAAAATCAACATTCTGAAATTGTTGGAACAATTAGAATTGGAATACAAAGTCTTTTGTTGGAGTTTTTGCCCCGTTGACAATTTGAACAAATGAAGATTTCAAAATAAGAAATTAGCTCTAAAAAGCAAATAAACTGTCCAGTAACTTAACTGTCAGTCCCATCAAGTAATAAATGACTCAGGGTAGCTATAGGAAAGCTCTAACAATATAAAATAAGCAGAATTATGGAAAATGACCTTAAGGGTCATTATAATAAAAATGCAAGTGAAATTGATTTTGAAGAATTCTTAATGATTTGTCACCCAACAGAGCCATAAATGTTAAAGAATGCCAAAATTGAAGATGTTATACTAGAGTTTCAAGAAACAGTCAAGTGAATTCTTTGTGAATACTCTAGTTCATTTAGGGGTGAGAATGTCGAGAAAGATGCAAATTCAAAAACAGATAGGTGGCCTCATTCAAACAAGTTTTTGAGATTATCATTGAATATGTGAAAATTGAAGTAACTGAGATAATGGAAAATTATAATGATGAGGGACAAAGTATGTACATGTAAGATTTTTTCATCTCAAGAGGTCAAAATAACGTCCCTCGTTTGAAAGCCAAGAACTATAAAATGCAGAGTCTAACGAGTGTACTATTGATGTTCTCACCATCTCCCAATAATCCCAAACCTACTTGTGATGTAAAGTTGTGTAAAGATTCAAGTTTTTAAATTGGAGAGATAAAGTTAGTCTCGGTGCTTCCTTACCTTTGCCCCTTAAACCTCAAATAAATTTTTATTTAAAATTAAGCAAAAGGTTCAAATCATAAAAGTGGAGACATAATGGAAAGGTTGATGGTGTCGTACCGCGATGTTAAATAAATCTCTTGAAGGGAGGAACCCCATCATTTTAAAATATTTTTCATTTACTTCTAAAATTTTAATTTTTAGAATAGTTTAGGAATTTAATTCTTGCTAATCTGAAAAATAATGGAGTTTTTGAAAGTAATTTGAACAGGTTTGGATGGAAGAAGTTGAGTTGGATGGAGTTTGGATTTGATCTATATTGAAGATGAATCTTGGAACACTTGTCGTAAAATGATAAAACCTGTCGGTTTTAAAGAAGCCTCAGATACCGCTAAAGCGATATAGTTTCTACTAAAGTGGTGGATGATAAATCACCTCATTGCCTACTTAAGCGTGGGTCAATACTGAATTAATGCTACTTAAGAAGCCATAACGTCTTCTGAAGTGGATATTAAAGGATGCTAATATGGTCTAATGTATGCTAATGTGGCCCTTCATTTATACTATTCAAAAGGGTACAACATAAGGACAATCTATTTCACTCACTCTCATTCCAAACAAAATTCAATTTGGTTACTTTTTATTTAAAAACTCTCAATACCTCTTGTATAAAATCATTGTATCACTCTCAAACTCTCTCATTCCTAGGTTTAATAATCATGGTATTCCATTTTCTACTTTTGTTCTCACTGATCAGGGAAGAATTTGTGCAAATAGTTGATTGAAGTTGCTAAAATTGAGAGTTGTCTATGTAAAAGTTAGACTTAGAAAGTGCATCTTGGTGAGCAAATCATGAGGAAGTCTTGACTACCCATTAATAGTACAAAATCTTTGAAAAATTTTATTTCTACCACGTGTTTGATTTTCTTGTTTGTGGTAATGTTATGGGTTATTGTTAGATATATCTATAATTGGTGATAGAATTAAAATAATATGATAAGTTGATATGAGTTATAAACCATTTCTGTGGTGTTTGGAGAAAATAATGGTTGAAAAATTTGTATTTGTGTTTGTTAGGGATGAACAGCTGCAAAAGTGGTTTCACTCTGGGTATAAAGGGTTCGCTAAAGTGGAGGTCCATTAAAGAATCCCAAGACAACTAAAGTGGTACCTAAGGTTGGGTCTATGTAGAGTCTGAAAACTAAAAATTGATTCTTGAGCCCCAGATTGTTTCTTATTTCATTTCTTTGGCTTCTATAACTCACATTGCATTATTTTACATTATAATCCCATGCATAATGCATGTGTGTATGTTTTAAGGTATTCAAAAAAACCTTGAATGGAACACCACCTTATTGATGAAGTAGAAGTTGTAGGAAATAAGTGAAAATACAGAAAATGACCTGAAGTGTCATTAAAATATCCACTGCTAAAAGCAATTCCATCTGCAAAAGTAGAGGATTAAGATGTAGTTGTACCCTAAAATAGGTGAGGATACTGATTCTGTATCTCACTCTCGATCTCCTAATTAGCCTACTCTACTGGGCGGTGCCTCCACTGAACCATAACTACAAGAATCTTCCTTGTTCACAATAACTTCACTAGCCAAAAAAGCATAGGCTTCTCCACAAAAGTCAACCACTCATCCAATTGGACTGAATCCCATTAAAGCATGTGAGATGGATAAGGAATGTATCACAAAAACATGAAAAATGGAAAACTGAATAGACAACAAAAAATTCAAGGGGGTAAGGCTAACTCATAATCCACTTCCCCCTCTGTGTGAAGAAGCTCGAAGGGTCTAATATATCTAGGGCTCTGTTTGCCCTTCTTCCCTAACCTTATCATATCCTTCATAGGTGACACACAAAGGAATACTCGATCACCAACTCCAAATCTCAAGGCAATAAGCCTACAGTCTTTATAAGACTTCTGCCTACTCTGAGCTGACCTCAACCTATCCTGAATCACCCTAACTATATCCAGCGACTCTTGAAGCAAGTCAGTACCACGGGGTCTAACCTCGGAGGTATCAGACCATCTAATTAGAGAATGACATTTCCAACTATACAAACCTTAAAAGGATCCATCTTAATACTCAAATGATAACTGTTATTATATATGAACTCTACCAAGGCTAAGTGTTACTCCCATTAACCTCTAAAACCTATAACACAGGCTCAGAGTTTGCTCTAACTGTCCATCAATCTGTGGATAGAAGGTGGTACTAAGGTCAACCTGAGTACCCGAACACCTCCTAGAAAGCTATCCAAAATATATAAGTGAACATAGAACCTCAACCCAAAATAATACATATAGGGACACTATGCAAACAGACTATATCACACACATATATTTGGGTAGTGTAACTCATCAGTATGCATGGTTTTCTATTGTTAATGTAATTCCATATCTTGATTCCCTTAAAACCCACTCTATTTTTCTTTGTCCTAACTGCCACCCAAACACCTTTTCCCTCTCTAATCCCTTCTCTTTTTGCATCTAATCTTGTAGGCTCACCTTCACAGTTTATCAAGCATTTATCATCAAGTAACATGGATCCAAAAGGACGACAGAAAAAGGAGAAAGCATCCACATCACAAAAAGGTCAAAAAAAGGCAACAAAGAACCAGGCTGATTTATCCTCTCTTCAAGTGCCTCGACGTACTTTTGGGATAAAATGGGTTATAGAGGAGGAAGGGAAGGAATGGTACAGAGACAATAAAGTGAACAAATATGTACATATGAAAGTGATGCAGAAGAAAAGTTTAGCAAAGAACTGCCCTCGCATTCAGGCAAAGATTATAGCACTAAAGCTTGACTTCATCTTTTAATAGATGGGTGATTGTAATCATGATTTGACTCAAGAGTTTTATTCCAACTGGTCCCCAAGGACTATGAGAAATGAAGTATAGATTCGAGGGCAGGTCTTGCAATTGAATGCTGATTTCTTCAACTCTTTCCTGGGTACTCCAAGTGTGGATCAATCACCACTCAAGGAGCTCTACAACAAACCTCCCTATAGAGCCATCAAACATACGTTGTGTGGATCAAGGTCCATAACCCGGTGGACTCATTATAAGGTTAATGTTCATGACAATACTTACCCATATTCTTGTTTGAACAGAGAAGCTCGCATATGGTTAAGAAATGTCAATTCCTTCTTGATTCCTAGGACACAATACACTAAGGTCACAATTGATTAAGTCTTCTTAGTATATTCTCTAATGATGAATACTCCCATCAACATTAGTGTAGTTATACGCGCATCGATGTGCAAAGCAACGGTGCACAGCAAGTCCCACTTCAGTTTCGGCAACTTGTTGACTACAATTTTAAAGAAAGAGCACATTGAAGAGGAGCCAGCAGACCATAATTTGCCACAAAACCCAAAGAAGGTGGATTTCACAAAAATCAAAGATCCAGAAACTAGTCAAGGAATCAAGCTTACCACTGCTAAAAGACATGCACGAGATGAGAGTTTTTTCTGCCATCTTTATGGCATGACAAGGTTCACTATAATAAATGGGGGTCGTGTGCCTACTGATGCAGAGCTTTGGCAGCTTGACTATGACTACCCGCTTAATGATCATGCTCAGGCCATGTGTGGAGTGGGGGTAAATTTTGAGGAACCTCTAGATAATGATGTGCCGACAAACAATGATTATCGACTATTAGACTCTGATATGGAGGACAACTCTAGTGATGAAGACTCCGATAATGATTCTGACGTCGGGGGTATGACCCCAAATATAGAGAAAGAGTCCAACTAACCAGGTTTTTACTTATTTATTTACACTGAGGGTAGTGTGTTACTTTTTAGTATGGGTGAGGGTACAAGTACGCCTTGATTGCCTTGTCTGCTATATTGCCTACTACTTGCACACATTGTTTGTCTGCTACAGTTGTTTTAATCGTAGTTAGTTAGTCGTGATTAGTCATTTTTCTCAATGATGGATGGATGATAACTGTCTTAAGAGTGAATTAGTCATATTGTTGCATAAAATTGTTCTTATAGATGGCATGGCAATATAATATGAATTTGTGCTGAATCACTACTATTGAAATATTTAGGCTCTAAGTTGTGACTTGTGCTGTGATAATTGGTTGTGGTTTAATTCATTTATCTGTTGGGTCAAGAATTTATAATGATCCTAATTAAGTTGACCATGTGCCATATGTATGTAAGGTTATTGTATATTTTTTTTTGCGACTAATGCTAGAACTTGCCTAGTGTATGTGTGAAGCAAAATAAAGATTGTGGGTTTAGGAGATGATTTAGGAATTTCTTTGGCAGCCCTTATTTTTATCTTTTTTTTACCTGCCTTTGTACATTGTCCTAGTTGAACACCCATTGAGCCTTTAGCTATTTTCTTTGGCAACCTCATATGTAGCCTAATCCATTTTTTTAAAGACCATAATTTGATCCAAAATCTCCTAAGCACTTTAAATTGTAGAATCAAGTTGACTTAAGAGTTTGGCAAAATAAGAGGAAAAAGGTGAAAGTGATACCCCAAAGTTTAGTTATTGGTACATGAAAATATTGTGATTGGGAGTGGCAACGTGCAACACTAAAAGTGATGAATTTATAGCCAAACATGTTACAATGAACCTGTTTTAGCCCTAGTCTTTTCTTGGATATTGTGCACCTCGACTAGGGCAAATAGCCTAAGCTGAGGGTGGCTATCATAGGGATATGTAACAAGAAATTGATGCAAAATAAAAAGAGTTGTATACTCCCACTATAGTGTTTTTGATTGAGTAATAAAATGGGGTGAAAATAAAAGAGGTTGGTAGATGAAAAGAAGGCCTTTTGGTTGTTAAAATTTGGTCTAAATGGCATAATGTAGTGTATTAAAATGCTTAAGGAACATAGTCACTATTTCTGGCCAAAATAGTCCTACCCATCCCTTCATCCTACATTACAACCCGTGAAAGACCAATTTGATCCTAACCTTAGCATTCTGATATTAGCGGAGCATTAGACTAAGGGCAAGCATATTGTCATCAGTTGTAATCTAAGAATTCTTTGTGAGAGTGAGAGCAAGCAAGTTGATTCTTATACCCATATTTTTGAAGAACGCAAAATTATGAGTGATTATGGGTAACTTTCTTGTGTGAGTGCACATGGTTGATGATTGTTGGGTATTTTTATATGATTTCTTGGCTTAATTTGTGTATATGAATTAACCAACTTAATGAGTCTATCTTGTAGGGTGAGTTGTTTCTAGTAATGATCCAAAAATCTACTTTTTGTTAATAATTGTTGTGTATGTCTTGTTGTAAATTTTGTGTGGCCCTTGTGAAGTTTAGCTAAGTAATTGCGTGAATGTATGATTTTGTTCAAGGACAAACAAATTTTTAAGTGTGGAGTGGTGATGTTGGGCGTATCTGTACGTCTAAGCAGCATAACTTACCCATGTTTTAGCTAATTTTGAGGATAAAATACATAATTCTTGCACTTTTAGTCTAGTTTTAGTTAAGTGACCTGACCTATGTGATTAGCATGCTTTTCAGGTACTAATGAGGAAGATCACGGCACTTTGGGGACCTGTGGATAGCAGAGGAAACTTCACATAAAAGAAAAGCAGCTTTTGGACTGAATATGATATATGGAAACTTTTCCCTGGGCAAACTCAATATTTTTAAATAGTTGAGGACTCAGTAGCAATTTATTAGAAAATGATGTTATTAAAAGCCTTATGGCTGAATTTTTAGAGGGTATCAATCTTATTTTTGAAACAAGGAAAAGGCGGCTTAGCTTAGGGGGAGAGGGAGAAAAACGTTTTCTCCTCTTGCTTTCTCTAATTTGTGGTCACTAGGATCATCCTCTAGTCTTGGGTATGATGAACATTCTTATGGTTATTTCCTTTTGGTTCATGATTAGCTAAGCTTATTTGTTATGGTTATGGAAACCTTGTAGTATACTCTCTATTGCTATAGGTTTTTGAATTTATGATGTATTGACTCACTTATATCATTACTCTCTTCGTTATGATTGAATTCTAGTCGCTGCAAACATAGGGAATGTGCCATTATAGCAATAACTTGTTTGATAGAAAAGTTAATGTTTGGAAAAGAGAGTAATGACAAAAAAATAGGGATTCCAACCTCTATTTTACACGTTAATGCCTTAATAGGATTGATGATTTGGAGAATTCGTATGATAGGTTGTACACTTTGGATTCGAGAGAACTAAAGTAAATTAATCCTTGATGGTTGAGAAACACCTAGATTTAGAATTCAAATACATTTCTCTATAAGTGCATGCATGTATAAATCCTTAATACTCATAGTTAATAGAGAAGTAAAAGCTACAAGGTGGATATAACCCTAACTTGTCATTCTCTGTAATCAAATATTAATACACATATTGCTTCATTATTATATTGTAACTATCACTTTAGATTTAAACCAAAACCCCCTATTCAGGAACCTTTGATCTACAGTCCAGTAACCACTAAAATACTTAGTAACACAGTATTCCCTGTGAGATTCGACACCCAACCTAGTTGGGTTCTATATTTGACAGCGACCGCTTACACTCTCGTAAGAGAGTTGTAATTTGGGCATATCATTTAACTTCTTCATTTTATTTTGTTTTTTAGACCCATCTAGTTCCAATTATCGAGCAGTTTATTGATCTTTCAGCTAGAGTCCAAACTTGATTTCATTCAAACTAGTCTAGTTCTTCCTTTATAGCTTCAGCCCATGATTCATCTTTGAGGGACTCATCAGTTTTATTAGGTTCAATTTGATAAATAAGGTCGACCGCTTCTTGTCTCCTCAATGATGATATTGTTTACACTCTATCTTCTAAATTTTCAATGATGAGCTCGTTTGGATGACTAGCATCATGCTTCTATTTCTTTAGAACACTTGGCTTTACTGTTTTTTCTTTAGGAGTCTACTCTTGGGAGGGTGTAGTCAACTTCTCTTATAATGGCTCAGAGATTGTGTTGTTACTTTCTTCAAATCGCAGATTACCCACCTGTTCTTCATCGGCACTCAAACTCATAGAGAAGTGCTTATATTTATCAAATACAATATTCATAAATTCCTCAGCACACAAATTTATTTTATTAAAGGCCCTATAGGCATGATTGGTGGGAGAGTACCCAAGAAAAATACCTTCGTCACTTTGTGGATCAAATTTTCCCAAGATGTTCTTACCATTGTTGTGAATAAAATATTTGCATCCAAAAGGATTGAAATAATTGATGTTGGGCTTCTTTCCTCTCTAGAGTTCATAAGGCATTTTCTTTAGGATAGCTCAGATTAATCTCCTATTGATGATGTGACATACGGTACTTACTGCTTCTGCCCAGAAATGATCTGGGAGATTATGTTCTAACAACATTATCCAGGCAATTTCTTGGAGAGACAGATTCTTTTGCTCCACTACACCATTTTATTGTGGGGGCCGAGGTGAAGAGAAGTTCTGAGAATATCCGTTTTGAGCATAATACTCCTCAATGCCTTATTTTCAAACTCTCCTCTATGATTACAGTGAACATAACTAATGAGGTGTTCGGCTTCTCTCTCTACCTCTCCAAAAAAATCTCAAAAATTGTGAAAGCCTCAAGTTTATGAGCAAGGAACATTACCCAAGAAAAACGTGAATAAACAATAACTATGACTTTTTTTGTACCATCTGAATGATCTACAACTATAGGATGCCTTAGATAACACTTGATCACATTCAAAAGTGATTTGGTGTCACAATTGATATATCTACTTGTTTTACAATGATTGAATGGTGTTAATTGACATATCTTAATTTTATTTAATTTAGTTTCACTTTTTCGTCATGATTTTAATTTGTCCGTATATTAAGTAAGTTTATAATAGACCATTGCATTGGTCAATAGTCGACTTATTAAAGAATAGATAATATCTCTGTTCATTGAAGAATCGACAACAACATCAGTATATAATAAATAATTCGCATAGTCTAGTATTTCTTCAATATTGTCATTCTTAACATTAAATAAACATTCTTTAGTCCTTATTCAAAATTAGAGGCCTTTTAGGCCATAGATTGAAAGGCTCTATAGTAAACTTTACTGATCGATTATAGAACTCATAAACATTAATGTATTGATCGATTATACAGGACATAAATATTAATTATCAGAAATGGCTATTACTAGAAATAGGGAAAAAAACAACAAATTTAAGACAATTCTGAAAATAAATTAAATAGTAAGTTGTACAGAAATAGAAGATTTTTCATTAAATAGTTCATTGCAATTATATATATATTAATATTGGGACAGAACCCAAGAAAAAAGGGAAAAAGAGAAGCTTTCATTTACAAAATAGAGAAATCATGAAAGCTTCCGCAATGAACTAAAACCAACAATAACAAAAAAACTACACTACACTAGGGGAAGTAGGGATGATGAGGTTGTTGGGGGCCAAATGGAGCCTCTCTGCTATGGCCCAAAGAAATTAGGCTACTCAGAAGATCTCCATGTATAGATGTCATTGATCATCAGCATGACCCTGGAACAAGAAGTTCGAGTTTCTCCTCAATTGGAACAAATCCTGATTTTAAGTGGTTGTCATCCTTCTTAATGGATGAAGATTATACTTTTTTCTTACCATTGATGTATTCTCTGGTTTTTTTCTTAGTGATATAGATGTAGTGGGTTTACAATCGACCTGTATCCTCTTTAAATAGACCATAGGATAAATAAATTAACCAATAGTTGCTAGACATATATTGAAGAAAGGTGAAGGGGTGTTTGAGAATGGGTAATGAAAAGTCATGGCAGTCGCGGCAGTCGAGTCTTTTCAAAATGGCAGATTTTTCAAAGCGTCATTATTTCTTTTAATTGTTCAGTGTATGATGAAAAGGGTTTCATTAATAGACCACTAGAAAAAATTATTATTTACTACATTTTTAATCTTTACCCTGTATACCACACATAGATTGATTATATATTATGAGGCTAGTCGATGATTAATGTGTATTATCAATTTCGTACATAATATATAATAAATAAATTGGGGTCGATCTTTTCAAAATGGAACCTTTTTTGAAGAGTAATTATTACTTTGAATTTTTAAATGTATGAATAAAAGGGTTTCATTAATAGACAACTTGAACGGTTTATTATATACTACGCATTGAATGATTACACTATAGACCACACATAGATTTATTATATATTATGAGACTAATCGATGACTAAAGTGTATAATCTATTTAGTAATAATACATAATAAATGAATTGGAATTGATAATACGCAACAAAAAAAGTCAATTTTGATTGCACTTTATTACCTTTGAAAATAGAATACTAATAGGTGATGTTACAACTTGTCTAGTGCATTTGACAAAACAAAAAGAGGATACAATGCCTATCCTATCTTCTTATGTTAAGGATACATGTTTTTCTCTTATGTCTCAGTCTTTTTCACTTGGAGAACTTGTTAATTTTATTGGGTCTTGAAGACTCCAACACTCCCTTAACTTATTTCTCCCTCCTCCTCCCTAGTTTGGGATCAAAATCCGGTGAAAAATCCTGCATTGTTAGATACTCTCGCGCCATGCTCCATTCTGACTATAAAGGTACTGCACAAATAGGTTCCAAGTATTCAAGGAGGTATGATTCTTTCAAATATATGGCCAAAGAGTAGTCATAAATGCTACTACCGTAATCATCCCCGTGCTTCAATCGTAAGGTTTCCATTGCATGAGCGCATGGCAATTTCACCAAGTCATACTTCCTGTAAGAACATGACCTTTTCGATAGATTAACTTTGGTGGACAGACCACAACCAATCATGGTGAATTTTTCGGTGCTTCCATTTATTTTATTCACATACAATGTATCACCTTCGGTCATGTTTTTTGTCAAGATCTTCTCGGCTTTAGGAATGAATATAGTCCTTGAATTGTTCACCTCCGCATACCTCTTCCTAAATTTTTCACCAAAACTATGAGTAATTAAATTGGAGATGGAAGACACTTTATACTTTCCTTCATCGAGCAATATTGCATTGAGAGACTTGATGATGTTTGTGGTCATGATGTTGAATCTATTTCCTGAAAGTGAGCATTGCTCTACTTTTTAAATCCAATATCAGGCTCGAGGAAAGCTACTACATTGGGATATTTTTTTGTAAGGATGTTGAAGTAGTCATTAAACTTATCCAACATGTACGCCTTGGCCCTATGGTTATACACATGGAAATAATCTCCACATTGATGATTATTTTGAATATTTTCACCAAGATGCCTCATAAAAGGCCCATGAAGGACTTTCTTTATCAATCATTGATTGTTGAGTTATACCATTAAGTAGACGTGTTGAATAAATTCAATAATCAAATAGAGGGGTGTGTCATACACTTTATCTGATTGAACTTTAAGAGTTCATAAGAAGGGAGAATTAAGAAGACAGAGATATGAGTGGAAGGTGAGAGACCATGATCAGAGTACATGAGAAGACTAGTCCCTCTGCGATAAGCCTCATATGTACCTTAAGGACTTACAATAAGACATGGATATAGTGTGGGGTTACTTAGAGTGGTATCTCTTACTTTGAAAGGTTTATCTCCTTCGAGCTTTACAGTTCCACCATACCAACTTGAGGCCTACACAAAGTTGTAGATGGATTTAGATAAGGAGAATAGGAAACTCCCTAAGTTGAAGTTGGAGGATATGGACAAGTTATCTTTTTTAAGCCGCATGGAGGAGTATATTGATACATCAAGCTTGAATTACAATGAATCATCCAACTTAATCTGTCAGGTGCACATAGCCTATTATCTCTTTTCCTAGTTTATTACTATATGTAGTTTTTAGGTTACCCTTATTTGGGGCATGTAACAAACAATCTTTCCCTTTTTATCACTTTTCAAATATCTCATTTCATCACGCATTAGCTTAATAAACTATTAGCATACTTTTTATGAATGATAAGCTATTTCTATTCATATATATTAAAAATAAAGGTCTATAAAGCATGAAAGACCATGAAAATATGGGATTTCCACAGGAAATATTCTTTCTATGAATAGATGCAGTGATGGATCCATCGCTACAATAATGTCATAGGAGTGACAATAAGTTACTCCGAGCCCTATATTTCCTCTAGTTTCCCCGGCATGATGTTACCCCACAAATACTTTATTTCTTCCATTCCTCATGTTCAAACAACTTATAATAATGTAGATCCCAACACATTAATCTATACTCATTTATCATACAATTTACAAATCTGTTGCCTTATTTACACTTAATAAATATCTCAAAATATGTGTTTGTCTATACAAGTCCTAACATAATAATAGTAGGTCAACCAAATATGATATCCAAGTATATTGTTAAGGACCAAACAAAAATCAAGTCATATTTCAAATCATGGAATTCAAGACATGCTCAAATAATAGAAATTACAATAAAAACCTTAAAATCACACTTAACCTTTATCATTCTTAGATATTATTTTGCTATAACATATCTGATATTACTCATATTAATTATTTAAAATTAAGAAATTCTGCCATCAAATAATAAAGTAATAATATATTCAATGCGATAACAATCCAGAAAAGGCATATATGTAGCATCCCATCAAAGCCCCATAAAACCTTTAAAACATCAATACCTTTCTAGTAAACATAAATAATCAACTAACAAAAGTGTTACACACATAACAGTATTAAGAACTCTAATATTTAACTTAAATAAATAGCATAACAACTGAAAGGATGCACTTATCGAACATTCAAATTATAATTCACCACATTAGATGACATTTAATATGCCTCTTATTAACCTCTAACTATTAGAACAATAATATTCCAACCTTCCAAACATTTCGAGATGTATGTTAGGTGGATTTATGCATCTAAGTGTTGTTATCTAGCCGTAATAGCCTAGTTTTTAGGACTTCTCGTGTCCATAATGAGTTTATTAATATAATTGAGAAATTATGTTTTTACTAGTTTGTAATGATTATGGTGTGTTTAAACTATGTTTGGAGTCAATACATACATTTAAAGTATAGACGAGAAAGCTAGTGTTCTTGGCTTGAGCTATGTGATTATGTTAATTGATCTTGTTGAATTCTATTATGTTTAAATTCTAATTTTGTATTATTTGATGATTAGGAATCCTTTTTATATGTTAAACTCAAATATGAGATGATAGAAAATATGATTTTTATGTGGACAAGCAACCATAAAGAGATGGACATATAGCCAAATTGAGGGAGCAAGCTTGGATGAAATCTGAAAAGTTTGAGCACAAAGGTGTGCTATAACCTTTTATTGCGGCATTAAGGGCATGACACACCAGTATAAATAATAAAAATCACCACATTATAGTATTCCACCATGATAATAGCTTTCTATGCCCTTATCGCGCTAATGTTAGCATGGCATGTCCTTAGTTCCAACATGCGCAGTGATTTCTAACTATAAATAGAACACTTGGAACATATTGTTTGATACTTGGATGACATTTGGGAATTGGCATATACTTGAGTAGGATTATGTTAGTGTTTTAAACCGTTCCTTTAGTTAAATTTTAGATAGTGAACATAATTCCGCATTTTTTATTCTTTGTAATTCCATGAGTGGTTAAACACTGTCATCCGGGGTTGAGGCATAGAACATGAGTACTTAAGATTTTAATTAAGTTGGTTTATGTTCATTATAATAATTGGTTGCTCATATATCCTTATTTTTAGTTTTATATGGATTCATGACCCTTAGGATAAACACATATTTCTATCGGGAGCCCAAAAGGAGGAACAATAGAATAAAACATAGGATATATGGGATAGGATAGTAATAATTCCAGGGAATGAAGTCATGATTTACATTTAGGATCGGAATATAACTATTTCTCCCTATTAGATTCATATGTGAGAAAAAATATAAATGAGTTTAGCTTAGTTATGGCTTCCACGTTCAACGAAGTTGTTGTTAGGCTAAGTTAGATAGTTGGTTAGAGGCCCGAAAGACTATAATCATATTATCAACCTCGTGATTTAAAAACCAAGATAATAACTAAACTAATGATATTCTATTGCTATGTTGGATAGTTTGTAGTACATTATCCATGGGTTTCTCTTCATTATTGTTCAAGTATTTTACAGTACCGTATTGTTATATTTTTTTTATTTTTACCTCCCAAACATTATTGTTTACGTTTTCACTTGTTTAATTTTCATAGTGAGAATGGAATTGGATAGTTGTTGATCACAAGTACTTGAGGGAATGGGTGACCATGTACACTTTCATGTGTGCTTGGACACAGTAAATTTTTGGTACCGTGGTTGGGGAATGGTAAATGTAACAACCCAAAATCTCCTCCCAGGACGTCACACGGTGTTTAAGGCTACAAGTATCCCCAAGCTAACCCTTTGAGCCTATCACTACATAAAATAACTCATTTCAAGAAGAAATAAATAAAACATTGACACTGTCGTATCAAATGATAGAAAATATGAAGAAAATACTAAGTCCAAACGACCACAATACTTGAAATCTCAACATTCTAACAATCTGATAATTAGTCTGACAAAGCCTCTACTATTCAAGTCTACTAGAGAGCCATTGGGACAGGTCCCCAACTGACTCAAACTGACCTGAAAGCAATAATATGTCTACTAACAATAATGAAATGTCTGAATATAGGTCCTCGAACCATGAGGAATCACCACTATAGAGATGTATACAAAGGTAATCGAAAATCACTGATGAGGCTGGGACTGAGCACCTAAACCTACATTATAAGACAATATAGCACATAGAAGTATATGTGGATCAACACTTGGGAATGTACTGAGTATATGGGGGTGTATGCATTTACATAATACAATATCAATACTCTTTAATCAAATCATGCATGAAAATAAGAATGACTCATATAGCTTGAATACGTCCACAATATAAAGCTCATAAGTCATGTAGAATAAAGCATGTAACACAAATCTCATAAGTTATTATACTTTAGCTTTAAAATCTGAACTCTTCTCTTATTCTCATTACTCGAAGACTAATGAAAGCTTTAAACAATACTTTCAAACTCATGCATATCTCATGGAGGGTAAAACTTCTTTAATGCTCAAAAACTTAGAACTCTTTTAAACTCAAGACACTTGAAACTCGGAATTCTATAACTCTTACAAGTAGAGAAAAGTACTTTCTTCTTGGGAAAATTTTACTTCAAGAAACTATTTTGAAAATCTTACTATTAGGGAAAATCACTTATCTCAAAGCCTTAGGAAAAAATATTCTATCTCAAGGGAGGTTCTCTTAACCGACATAAACCATGCGAGCTACATAGATTCCAACGTCTTGTCCTCCTAAGAAAGAAACCTCACGTTGGGGAGAGGTATCATACTCTTTCCAGGGAGTATAACCTCAACTCAGTGATCACTTATCTTGGCCTCGGGCCTATAAATCTCAATCCTATGGTGGCATATAGTTCCGGGGTATGAAACCATAGTAACTTACCCAACTCGATGCTAAATGCTACTTCCTTTAGTTAGCTACACTCATCTCAGGGAAATCCACTTTAAAATAATCTCATGGTTCATAAGAACCCAATTATAAAATTTGTAGTCTCATTTGGTAAAGTGAATTTCAAAGCTACTATGACTATTAAGGTCAAAACTTTCTCAATGATCTCAAAATACTCATATCATGGGGTTTAATGACCCATTATCAAATCTCAAGTTAGAACTCATCAAAATGCATACCAGATGTCATAAGGATACACAAATCATATAGAAATCTAGAATGTTCAGCAATTTGTCTTAAAATCAACCCATACTCATGTACTTCAATTTCTAGAATATTGGCAAGTCTCAAAATCTAATGCATAGTAATATTGGGCATGAACCCACACTTAAAATTCATAGAACTCATAAATTCATGTATCTTTGTAATTTAAAACAAGTTTTGGGCATAAGGACGGAAGAATTGTCTTTGTTCAAACCCCACATACCTTTGATTGTGAAATTAGATGAACAAGATTTCTTGAAACTCTTCTTCTTAGTCTTTGAGATAGGGTGCTTGAAGCCTTAAAATTGGGGAACTAAAATCTCAACTCAATTGGTAGAATCTATGGTGAGTTCTTGAATTTCTTGGAGAAGGGTTTTGGATTTACTCTTGAGGGAGAAACCCTAGCTCTTGGATGTTTTGGGAGATAATGTGGCTATCAACTTCATTTTGAATATATTAGGGTATTAAAAGGGAAAACACCCAAAAGATCCTTTTAAAAATGACTTAAAAATATTGAACGGGATTTACGACGGTCAGAGTGATGGTCAGTCGCTAGTCTGATGGTCTGTCGGATCATCCGTCGTACATTGGTCCAAAAAAGGCCACACTACCTTAGTTACGATGGTCCTAGCGATGGTCCATCACTGGCATGATGGTCCGTCGACCTGTCCATCGCACTTGAGCGGTTTCAACAACTTTTATTAAAACGGCCATAACTTCAAACCCCGATACCAAATTTGGACGAAATTGGTATCGTTGGAAAGCTAATTCAATTCTCTACACGATAGAAAGTCATTTTTAGGAAAATTCAATTAAGGTTAAAGTACTAATCACCTGGGAAGACACTTCTCAATCTTTTAGGGTTGGAATTTCACTTCACATGACATACTCTAAGGTTCAGACTACGAGGGAACTTTTGTGGGGTCCTACAATATCTCCCCTTTGGGCATTCGTCCTCGAATGCCACTAGTTAGACTAAGAACACAGGATAAACTGAGTAAACATAGCTGAAGCCATTTGCTAAATGGGATTAAATCTTTCTAAACTCTTGAATACTTTGGAAATTGTAAGAACTCATGTAAGAATAGATGCATAGTTGAACTTTAAATCAGAAGGGCTGAATTAAGGAAGAATAATACCTTCGGCTTGGTCTAAACTTGTAGAGAAGAGGTGCGGGTACTTGGCTCACATGTCTGTTTCTGCCTCCCAAGTAGTGCCTGAACTGACTGGTTCCACCCGAAAACTTTTACCAAGGGAACCTCTTTTTACTCAGTCTGTGGATCTAGAAATCTACAATCTTAACAGGAATCTCATCGAATGAAAGACTATTCTGAATCTCAGAACTCTCTGAAGGATCCCCTACAACGAAATCACAAATATGCTTTTTAAGCATGGAGACATGAAAAATAGGATGGACGGTTGATAACTCTGCGGGCAACTCAACTTCATAGGCCACTTTACCAACACAGCTCAAGACTCTATAGGGGCCCACATAACGGGGACTAAGATTCCCTTTTTTACCAAATCTCTTCACCCTTTTTATAGGTTCAATATTTAAGTATACCGAATCACCCACCTCTAACTCAATATCCCTTCTCCTCACATCTGTATATGACTTTTAACGACTCTGAGCTATCTTCAATCGTTCTCTAATTAACTTTACCTTTTCCATAGCCTCGAATACATCATTAGGTCCAATCACTATAGCTTCACCCACTTCAAACCAACCTATGGGTGATCTACATATTCTACCATACAAAGCCTTAAATGGTACCATCTCGATGCTAGCATAGAAACTATTGTTATAAGCAAACTCTACCAATGAAAAATGCTCATCCCAACTACCTTTGAAGTCAAGAGCACATGCTCTCAACATATCTTCCAGAGTCTGAATGGTCCTCTCAGCCTGACCATCTATCTACAGATGAAAAGCGGAACTCAAATAAACTTGGGTACAAAGACCTTGCTGAAATGCTCTCCAAAGTTGAGAAGTAAACTGAGTAACCCTATCCGAAATGATAGACAAGGGAAGTCCATGCAGCCTGACTAGCTCCCAAATATATAATCTAGTATAATCCTCCGCTGTAAAGGATGTATATATGGGAAAGAAATATATGGACTTAGTCAGCCTGTCTACAACAACCCAAATAGAATCATGATGATGACGCAAAAGAGGTAAACTAGTCACGAAGTCCATATTCACCTCTTCCCACTTCCAAGTGGGTATACCAATCTCTTACATCAAACCACCAGGTCTTTGGTGTTCTACCTTAACCTGTTGTTATGTTGCACACTTTGCTACAAACTCAACTATATTCTTCTTCATACCACTCCAACAATAGATTTCCCTTAAGTCGCGGTACATATTGGTAGCATCGGGATTAATAGAATACCGCGCGCCATGCACTTCAGCCATAATCCTCTACCTTAGATCATCAACACAAAAAACATACAATCTACCCAACAATCTGAACACACCATCTCCCCTTTGGATGAAAACCTCTACCTTTTGGTCCTTAACTGAATCATTTAGTCTGACCAAACAAAGATCTCTATCTTGCTTCTCCTTCACTTCTGAAAATAAAGAGGATTCGGAACTACGCTGCACCAAAGTTCTTCCCTCAGTAGAGTCAAGCAACCTAACACCCAATTTAGCCAGAAGGAGCATATCATAAGCTAATTCTTTCTTACATTCTTCCATATGAGTAACACTACCCATGGACAACCTGCAAGGGCATCTGCCATTATATTGGCCTAGCTTGGGTGATACAACACACTTATATCATAGTCTTTTAACAACACTAACCACCTCCTCTGCATAAGATTCAACTCTCTCTGAGTAAACACATACTGCAGGCTCTTATGATCTGTAAACACATCAATATGGACACCATAAAGATAGTGTCTCTAGATTTTCAAAGCAAAGACCACATCAGCTAATTTAAGATCATGGGTTGGGTAGTTCTTTTCATGCAGCTTTAACTGTCTAGAGGCATAGGCTATAACCTTGCCTCTTTGCATCAACACACAACCTAAACCAACTCTAGAGGTATCATAAGACACCATAAAACCATCTGTACCATCAGGTAAAGTCAACACAGGGGCTGAAGTAAATCAAGTTTTCAAGTCCTGAAAACTCTTCTCACAGGAATCTGACCACTGGAACTTAACTTTCTTTTGGGTCAACCATGTCATGTGAGATGCAATAGAAGAGAAACCTTCAATAAAATAGCGGTAGTAGCCAACTAGACCTAAGAAACTTCTAATATCAGATAAGGAAATAGGTCTAGGCTAATTTCTTGCAGCTTCTATCTTTTTGGGATCAACTTTAATGCCTTCGACTGAAATAATATGACCCAAAAAAGCTACTGATCTTAGCAAAACTTCATACTTACTGAATTTGGTGAACAACTGGTGATCTCTAAGAGTTTGCAAGACAATTCTAAGGTGATCTGCATGGTCATTCTCAGTATGGGAGTGCACAAGGATATCATCTATGAAAACAATGACAAACATATCAAGATATTACTTGAACACTTGATTCATGAGGTCCATAAAGGTTGTTGGGGCATTGGTTAGCCCAAAAGACATGACTAGAAACTGAAAGTGATCATAGCGGGTTTGGAAGGTTGTCTTTGGAATATCACATTCCCTCACTTTAAGTTGATGATAGTCGGATCTAAGGTCTACCTTAGTGAAATAAGTCGCACCTTGCAACTAATCAAACAGGTCATCAATTCTTGAAAGAGGATATTTATTTTTGACTGTGAACTTATTAAGCTGGCGATAGTCAATGCACATACACAAAGAACTATCTTTTTTTTGTACGAAGAAGATAGTTGCGCCCTAAGGAGAAACACTCGACCTTATGAAACCTTTGTCTAAAAGATCTTTGAGTTTCTCTTTTAACTCCTTAAGCTCTACAGGTTCCATACAATAATGTGGGAAAAAAATAGGCTGACTGTTGTGAAAAAGGTCAATCCCAAATTCTATCTCTATCGGGAGGTACCCCTGGGAGATCTTCTGAAAAACATCAGGAAACTCATGAACAATGTTGACTTCCTGAATAATTGGAGCCTCAGACTTAGTGTCTTTAACTCTAACTAGGTGATAGATACAACCTTTGGATATTATCTTTTTGGCTTTGAGATAGGAAATAAAATGGCTCTTGGGAGATACCAAACTCCCAGACCACTCAAGAACTAGTTCATTAGGGAACTGAAACTTGACCAACCGGGTACGACAGTCTATAGATGCATAGCAAGAATGAAGCCAATCCATACCCAGAATAAGGTTAAAATCCACCATGTCTAACTCTATCAAATCAGCAAATATGACTCTATAAAGAACAGTAATAGGACAATTTCTATACACTTGCTTAGAAACCACTGACTCCCCTACTGGTGTGGAAACTAGAAAAGGATCAAGAATCTATTCGAGACTAATATCAAAATTCATAGCGACTAATGGGGTCACATAAGAGAAACTTGACCCAGGGTCCAACACCGCATAAACATCAAAGAAAAAGACACGGAGCATACCAGTAACAACGTCGGGAGAGTCCTCCTTCTCCTGATGGGATGTTAAGGCATAGAATTTGTTCTGGCATTGACTGCTAGCAGTTCTAGATGAAGTGCCCTGAGCAGGGGTGGGATGGGGTATAGGAGCTGGTGCACTAGTAGTCTGTGCCTGAGGTTGGGCATCTTTTTTCCCTTGCCTAGCATGCGGGCAATATCTAAGTCTGTGATTTACCTTGGTAGAACCTAAACAACCCCTCTAATCCTCTAGACGCTCAGTGGGATGATCTCTACCACTCTTAGCACAAGGAGGATAGCGGGGTCTGTTACTTACACTGTTCTGCGACCTAGACATAGAAAACATGTTCCCTTGCTCCTGCCTGCCTCTAGGTGTGGGAGAACTAGCTGATGAAGGCTCTGGAATAGACGAATAGCTCTGTAACTATGGGTGGTTCCCTCCATATGACCTATCCTGACTACACTCATGTTGCTCGGATATAGTCCTCTTGTTACCCCTCACTCTATGTTTCTCCTTTATCTTATCCACCTCTATCTACTGTGCATTCATCATTAACCTAGATAGATCCATATCCCTATTCAGCATTGTTGTCCTACACTTTTTCATTATCAAACCAGAAATACCTATCATGAACTTGCTCATACTAGCTTGAGTGTCAGAAATCAAATGAGGAGCATACTTGGCCAACTGGTTGAACTTCAAGCAGTACTTCTTAACAATCATGGAGCCATGCCTTAAGTTCATAAACTCTTCAATATTTTCTTCCCTTATCTCAAGCATAAAGAACTTACCCAATAATGCATCTTAGAATACCTGCCAAGTTATAGGACCAACACCCTCACCTCTACCCTTCCTCTATGAGACAAGCCAGTCATAAGTAATGTCTTTCAACTTGTATGATACCAGATCAACACTTTCTTCCTCAGAAACATGCATCACCTGTGTGATCTTTCTTACTTCCTCAAGGTATAACTGTGGGTCTTCACTTGCTTTAGACCTATAAGACTCTTGCGGATTAATCCATATGAAATCATGAATCCTGGCAGTAGCTAACTCACCTCCCTACTGATTTGCAATTATGGCCTGGTTATTGGCCTAAACATTAGTGGTGACTGCTTGGGCTGATGCCTAAAAGGCCACTCAAAAATCAGCATGAGACACTGTCTTATTCAAGGGATCAATAGGCTAGGTTGCTCATTATCATTTTTTAGGGCGTTTTCTCTTCGAGGAGGAATTTTCTAAAAAATACGAGCAAGAATTATTAGATGAGAGGGACAACTATAGGCACTATAGAATCTGAAAGAAAGGAAACAATTTTTTTCCAAAAATATCTCGTAACCTCTTGCTCATAGATGTGGCGCGCTACACACCGATGATCAAGACTCTACTCAACATGGCTTGTCAGACTCCCTAGGACTCCTTAAACCATAGGCTCTGATACCAAGTTTGTAACAACCCGAAATATCCTCCCGAGATGTCACACGATGCTTAAAGATACAAGTAACCCCAAGATAACTCTTTGAGCCTGTCACTACATAAAATAACTCATTTTGAGAAGAAATAAATAAAACATAGGCACTATCATATCAAATGATCAAAAATATAGGTCCAAACAACCACAATACTGGAAATATCAATATACTAACAATCTAATAACTAGTCTAACAAAGCCTCTACTACTCTAGTCTACTAGAGAGCCATTATGACAGTTCCCTAACTAACTCAAACTGAACTGAAAGTAACATTATGTCTACTAATAATACTGAAATATCTAAAGATAGGTCCTCGAACCATGAGGACTCACCACTGTAGATATGTAAATAAAGGTACTAAAAAATCACTAACGAGGCTGGGACCGAGCACCTGAACCTATATTACAAGATAATGTAGCACATAGATGTATATGTGGTTCAGCACTTAGGAATGCACTGAGTATATGACGGTGTGTAAATTTACATAAAAAAATCTCAAAACACTTTAATCAAATCATGCATGCAAATATGAATGACTCACATAGCTTGAATACGTCCACAATATAAAGCTCATAAATCATGTAGAATGAAGCATGTAACACAAATTTTGTGAGTTATTATACTTTAGTCTTAAAATCTGGACTCTTCATTTATTCTCATTACTCGAAGACTAAACAAAGCCTTAAACAAAACTTTCAAACTCATGCATATATCTCATGGAGATTAAAACTTCTTTAATGCTTAAGAACTTTGAACTCTTTTAAACTCAAGACACTTGGAACTCGAAAATCTATAACTCTTACTAGTAGATAAAACTACTTTCTTCTTGGGAAAATTTTACTTCAAGAAACTATTTTGAAAATCTTACTATTAGGGAAAATCACTTATCTCAAAGCTTTAGGGAAAAATATTCTATCTCAAAGGAGGTTCTCTTAACCGACCTAAACCATGTGAGCCACATGGAGTCCAATATCTTGTCCTCCTAAGGAAGAAACCTCACATTGAGGGGAGGCATCATACTCTTGCCAGGGAGTATAAACTCAACTCAGTGATCATTTATCTCGACCTCGGGCCCATAAATCTCAATCTTATTGTGTCACATAGTTTTGGGATATGAAGCCATAGTAACTTACCCAACTCGGTGCTAAATACTACACCCTTTAGTTAGCTATGCTCATCTCAGGGAAATCCACTTTAAAATAATCTCATGGTTCATAAGAACCACACTATAAAATTTGTAGTCTCATTCGGTAAAGTGGATTTCAAAGCTACTATGACCATTAAGGTCAAAACTTTCTCAATGATCTCAAAATACTCAAATCATGGGTGCTTATAGCATAAAAGTTCATAAAAACTGAAATCTCAGGTAGGGTTTATTTACCCATAAGTAAATCCCAAGTTATGAAAATGCATACTAGATGTCAAAAAGATACATAAATCAGATAGAAATCTAGAATGTTCAGCAATTTATCTTAAAATCTCAACATACTCATGTACTTTAATTTTTAGAACATTGGGAGATCTCAAAATCTCATGGATAGTAATATTAGGTATGAACGCACTCTTCAAATTCATAGGAGAACTCATAAATTCATGTATCTTTGAAATTTAAAACAAGTTTTGGGCACAAGGACGGAAGAATTGTCCTTGTTCAAACCCCACATACCTTAGATTGTGAAACTAGAAGAACAAGCTTGCTTGAAACTCTTCTTATTACTCTTTGAGAGAGGGTTCTTGAAGCCCTTGGTCTTGGAGAACTTGAATCTCAATTCAATTTGTAGAATCTATGGTGAGTTCTTGAATTTTTTTAGAAAGGTTTTTGGATTTACTCTTGAGGGAGAAACCCTAGCTCTTTGATATTTTTGGAGATAATGACATTATCAGCTTCGTTTTGAATATATAAGGGTATTAAAAGGGAAAAGACCCAAAAGATCCTTTTTAAAATGCCTTAAAAATATTGAATAGGATTTGTAACGATTGATGTGATGGTCCGTAGCTAGTCTGACGATCCGTCGGATCATCCTCAGAAAAAGGTCACACTACCTTAGTTGCGACGGTCCTAGCAATTTCCATCGCTAGCTTGATGGTCCATCATCTTGGCCATCGAACTTGGGCCAGAAGAGGAAGTCACTGTCTGTAACGCCCCAAATCTGGTACCCGAAATTCTCATGGTGCTCATGTCTCCGAAGGACCACAAGCTAGCTTGTGACTAATATCTGTAACTGAGCACTGAATAATATATTGTAAATATGTGGAATGTAATTTATAAGTCCATAAGGTTCAAAACTAAATAAATACTGAATATAAAATAATGTCTGTAATGAGGTCTAATAATACCCAAATCTAAGATAAACTGTCTGATAATATGTTGTAGTCTGAAAGCCTATAAACTGTCTAAAAATTGTAGAGTTGATGGGACATGTCCCCATCTAACTCCAAACTACTGAAATAATAGAGTAATAAATTAATTATGCTATCCTCGAATAAGGAGGACTCACTGCTAGTCTGTTTGGTGAATGTCTGATCTACTAAGGATACTTGGGAACTCATGCTTCTAAACCTATGGTATAAAACACCATAGCACAAATGCATCAATACATTAAATATACTGTTATACAAGTAAGGTAGGCTAAATGCAAGGGTTCATATTCATGAACAATAATAAATAACTGTATAACATAAATGTGAGAATACATGTATGAATACGTAACTGTAACTGAGATCATAATAACATTGACTCATGAATTCTAATAATATGGATTTACTGATATTTGAGTACTAATTCTAGAATACTAAATGACTGAGTCTACTAAATACTGAGAGACTGATGTTATTTTACTGATAGAGGAAAGATTATTTTGGATGGTTCTAATTATGAAGAACTTGTTTGGTTGACTGTATCGGACAGTCCTGAAACTGAATACTGATAACACAAAGTTTTTATGATTAATATACTATTAATTGATTTTATGATAATATGATTACCGGGTATGAGTACTGATAATATGAATGACTATATCTGAAAGTCCTGATACTGATGGAACAAGACGAGTTCTATATTGTATCTGAGTTGACTGTATCTGACATTCTTGAATTCTGTTGCACTAGCTGAGTTCTATTACTGAGACAGAATGACTGTATCTGACAATCCTGATTCTATAATTAAAACTATGGGAAGTAGTTATCTAACTGACATGCCCTTAATACACCATTATGGCTGAGTTGGGGTCCAATCTGTATCCCCAATTGGAAGGGTTTCAATATCGTACCACTGTTAAGGACTAGCTGTGAGTGACCCTCGTATGACAATATCCCCAAAATATAATGGAGGGGCCCTCATATGACAGTGCTTATCTACTTCGTCAACCCTCATCTGACAGTGTTGATGTCTCAACCTATGTTGTCTACATAGTTCTAGAATGCAAGGATAACTTCTAAGAATCACACCCTCATCTGACAGTGTGTGTTCCCTTCCTTGGGTTCACTCGGTGCTAATTTCTACTACCATCTGAATAGACACTGAACATGGATTACTGAACTAAATTGGACTAAATTAACTGAACTGAACTGATACTTATGGTTTCGTTTAGCGGAGCTATACTGGGTTCACTGAGTTCGGTTGATTAATAGGATGCTACTGAGATCTGAGGACTGACTAAGAGTACTGAAGTTACTAAGATTTACTTGGAATACTGAGGTTACCGAGATTGTTGAGCACTGATATCACTGAGATTACTGAACTACTAAGATTACTGAGATTTCTGAGATTTTTGGGTTTTCCTGAGTCACATGACTGACTAAGTTCTATGGATTATGACTTGACTGAGAGTATCATGAAAACATGACATGGCTCTAGGCACACAGCTAAATTATCAGGTACAAGTACCCTCAGGACACGATAGATTGAAACTTACAAGTCTTGGCACTTTTGATCACATGACCAATATCAACAATTCATAATTTCATAGTTGGGAATTTCATAAAGTACATAATTATCATAACGTTGTACATGGATACTAATGCATATAAACATGGAATAATTTCATGCTTCAAATCTTATGAACATCCCATCAAGCAATCACAATGCATAGGTTTAGCATGGGAATCATCTTAATCAAATAGGTATACCATAATATAAGAGACATGACATAATCTTGACACATGGAAACTAGGTACTTGATCATTATTTATTCATTGGGGCATATTACCAAATACCTTGCATGCACACATAGAGCATAGGTATGATCATCAATTTAATACCACATGGTTCCACAATTTTAATCAATTGCATGAATTTCAACCCTATACTAACATAGTTTTATGAAAACATAATAAAGGTTCAATCTTGGCAATCGTCCAACAATAACAACATGAGCATAATTAATTCAAAACAAGAAAATCATGACATATAGCTTAAATTAGGGTTCTTGAGCTTCATGGATGAAACGAGTCCATAAATCAACACTGTGCATATCTTAGTTCTTGATTCTACAAAGATTGATGAAGAGATTCTTGAATTTGAGTTTTGGATTTGAATCCTCAATTGAAAACCCTAGCTTGTTCTTAAGACAAAATTGGGAGAAAAAATATATTTTAGGTGAAATTTGGCTGAATCACGTGTTATTGGGTATATATAGAGGTGAGAGATTGACCCTTTTAACCCTTGAACGCGTATTTTAATTATGTGAAAAAAATTTTATTTTATTCCTTGGCGCGACGTGACACTATCACGCCAAGCCACTGGAATTGGAAAATTGGGAATCTGCATGGTGGCCCGATACGGGGCGATCACGTTGCCACTTTGTTTGCAACTTGGAAGACATCGCACTGAGATACTGGAAAAAGAAAAATTGTGAATTTGAGCCCTGGCGCGATGCACCTTAATTGCGAAGGCTCACTGGATTTTGATGATTGCCATTTTTGCCTTCTCCGCGGTGCATTGATGGCTCAGGTGGCACACTACCTTACTAAAAAGGCTTTAACTCTTCACCCAGGTGTCGGATTTAAGCAAATTTGGTATCAATGGAAATCTTATTCAATTTTTCAGATGATAAAAAGCAAATATATTGAAAATACCAAATTTATAAAAGTGGATTCATCTTTGAAATAAGTCTTTTTGAGAACATTCATCCTCGAATGAGACTGATTAAAATGGTAGGAATGACATTACTGAGATTACTGAGATTCGTAAACATCTAAAACATGAATTCCTAACTGACATTACTGAGATTCATATTGATCATGCATATCCGATGTATGATTTTATGACTAAGCTGATACATGAATGCATGACTGAGAGTATTGATAAGTTGATCACGCATATCTAATGCATGAATACATGACTGAACTAACCTATGAACATGTGACTGAACATGTAAGGGTAAAGATACCAAGCTTGAAATGAAAATTGAGCATGGAACTGAATACCACATTTGTAACTGGAACCTGAACATGAAACTGGATAATCTTGAGAAAATCTATTACCTTGGGCTAAGTCTGAGATTAATTACTAAATATGCATGAGTAGAAATATGAGAACATAACTGGGTTTGGAACATGATACATGAGCTAAATATCATGATCTGAACCTATCCCCTAAATGCATAGCTCACGACTGAGATAGAAACTTGGGGATTAACTTATGAGTGCCCTCTACTCCTAAATTGGATTCATTACAAGAAGAAAGATTGAGATATTCTTGTCATGAAAGTTTAGGGATTCATAGTGTATCTCCCCCTTGGGATGATATGTCCCTCAAAGAATACCGGCTTGGCCGAGTTGCTGAGGAAACTCAAGTGATGCACAAGGCATCTACGAGATAAATCTTAACTGAATATCTGGGATCTAAAACTGAGGCATGATAATAAAACTGGGCTGGGATTACACCTATCTAGTTGGTTTATCTTAAAATGGTTACATTCATGAGGCTTAAGATAGTATGTCTAGATAGAATGGATGGAAACCCAAACCATGCGAACTTGTCCGTCTGGCTGATAGACTGACTTTTTGGTTTTACGGACTAACTCGTGATGAAAACTTACAGTTGACTGAAGCCTTTCTTTAGACCTCTTTCTATAGATTTCTAGTGGCCTTAGGCCATAAGGAAATCTTGGATAGGAAATCTTGGACTTATCTAAACATGACAGCTGAATAAGAAAATTATCACATGGTTAAAGTTCGGTAGGATAAGGTGAGGCCTACGAATAGCTTTTAAGATGTAATGACTAAGCCTCTTGCACTGCAACTAATATTACTGAAAAGAGTCACATGGGTGCTGAACACAAGTGCATAAATATGCTAACTTATCTTATTAACTGGGTAGCTGATAGTTGAATATTGGACATGTAAAACTGAACTGTACTCGGTCTAAATAGTTGGACTGAGACTATAAAGTATTATACACTGAAGGTAATGGATGACTAGGTAATATAAGGTAACTGAGCATGAATTTGTGAAGACGGTATTATCTAAGAATGCAAGACTAAGGCGTAAAACATGATTCTGAAATAGTCTGTAGACTTGTATGCTATGGTCAAGGAAACCTGAAAATGAACTGAGTTATTGATCTAATTACTAGACTGAGACTGTGACTGAGACTATAACTAAGACTGTAACTATGACTTATACTAGAACTGAATACTGAGTTCTAATAACTGAAACTGTAACTAACATAGTAACTGAATTTTTGGAAAGCCATGCAGTGAACACCGACATAAGTCGAGAATCAGAATATATATTGTTAGTCGCACTCTGTACTTTCCCAACGTCTAATTACAACCTCTTGCTAGCCCATTATTGTCACACTAACATGAAATTCAATCCTATCTTCATCACTACACCCTCGTGTAAAATAAGCATGCAATAATCTTGTCTTAACATAAAACATCCACTCTCTCCTTTCTAAGCAATTGCCCATCACAATATTTTTTTCACAAAGAGATCTCACTGAAGGGTTAAATCAGGAGTTCATGAAGCATGAATGAACACTAACTAAAATTGACACTTGACTAAAGCCTGAGGAATAGAATATAGATATCATGGATTCACCAAGAGGTCTAAACTGAGGATATGCATAACATAGTATGAATTTAACTGATCAGTAGGGGAGTGGTATAAGCCATGGAAGTTGAGTATACTGTAAAGCGTGACATGAGTATATGATTCGTGAGCTGGATGAATGAAGTTTTGAGTTTCGTACATTCTTAGAACATGATTTGCATTATTGAGGAAAATAGAACTAAACTCCTTATGCTAGGAACTAGAATCGTACATGATTCTATGGAAAGCGTATGAATATAAGTTATGTTCATGGAACTGAGATGTGTGGCATGTGTAGGCATCATGCTGATTGAAGTACCAAACTTTACACTGAGATAAGGATGGGTCGGGAATCACCTTCCCTTACTGCTTTTCTATACGGACTGACACAACTACTAGGATCTAAGAGCCTACTCGGTCACTTGATCAATCATCTCTACCTTAGCTTTAAGCCATCATCATATGTCTGTAAACACTTTACTAAACTTTGAACTGAACTACAATCATCATCATATACTTACACTCTGTACGACATATGATTGCCTTACTAAACACATCATTTGCTTTTGTTTCTTCATATACTACTAATATTGCATCTCTTAAGTCACATCCACACCATCATACTTAATTTTAGATCAATACTCTTAAATTCTTGCTTGCACTGTTCAAGCCTACTGGTCTACCTTAGTACAACTATCTCCATGAATACATAATCTGATCAATTTAGATAACATTATCCCAACTCTACTACTGCTAGACTCCTGCTTTCATACTTCTAACTCTAGGTCATATACTATCATAGGATTCTGAGAAGGGATCTGACGATATATGAGTTCTCATGATCATGAATAAGAGTTGTATATCTCTGGAACATAACTGAACTGATGGGATACTTTTAAGTTTATGGGCAATCCCATACTAACTGTCTGCAGGGACTGTCTGAGAAAGCCCTATCTCTAGGACTTTGAGCTTTATTATTTTTGTTACCTTGAAAGTAAGGTGAAGTTGACATGAGTGAAGCATTAGGAGAATCTACATGAGTTTCTTAAAGAACTTTTCTATAGCATGATTTGAGACATGAAAGAAGGGAAAGCTATTTCTAAAATATATCACAGCCTTCCGTACATAAGTGTGTTGCAAAACACAGCCATGTACAAAACTCCACTAGATGCAGCTTTTCAAACTTCCTAGTACACTGTTGAACCTTAGGCTTTGATACTAAGTTTTTAAGGCCCTGAATATGGTACCCGAAATGCTACACGGTGCTCATGACCCCGAAGGACCACAAGTTAACCCATGACTGATATCTATAACTGAGCACTGAATAATATACTATAAATATGAGGAACTTACGTTGTAAGGCCATAAGGTTCAAAACTGAAAAAATACTGAATATAAAATAATATCTATAATGAGGTATAATAATACCCAAATCTGAGATAAACTGCCCGAAAACATGTTGTAGTCTGAAAGCCTCTAAACTGTTTGAAAATTGTAGAGTTGATAGGACATGTCCCCAACAACTCTGAACTACTGAAATAATAAAGTAATAAAATAATTATGCTATCCTCGAATAATAAGGACTCACTAGTAGTCTGGCTGCTGAACGTCTAATCTACTAAGGATGCTCGAGAACTAGTGCTTCTAAACCTATGGTATAAAACACCATAGCACAAATACGTCAGTACATTGAATGTACTGGTATGCAAGTAAGGTGGGATAAATGCAAGGGTTCATATCATGAATAATAATAACTAACTGTATAACAGGAACGTGATAGTAATGCATTGGGAATTTCATAAAGTATATAATTATCATAATGTTTTACATAGATAGTAATGCGTACAAACATGGCATAATTTCATGCTTCAATTCTTATAAACATCCTATCAAGCAATCACAATACATAGGTTTAGCATTAGAATTATCTTAATCAAATAGGTATAGCATAACGTAAGAGACATGACATAATCTTGACAAATGAAAACTAGGTACTTGATTATTATTTATTCATTGGGGCATATTATCAAACACATTGCATGCACACAAAGAGCATAGGTAAGATCATCAATTTAATACCACATGGTTCCACGATTTAACTCAATTGCATGAATTTCAAACCTATAGTAACATAGTTTCATGAAAACATAATAAAGGTTCAATCTTGGCAATCGTACAACAATAAAAACATGAACATAATCAATTCAAAACAAGAACATCATGACATATAGCTTAAATTAGGGTTCTTGAGCTTCGTGTACGAAAGGAGTCCATGAATCAACACTGTGCATACCTTAGTTCTTGATTTTACAAAGATTGACGGAGAGATTCTTGAATTTGAGTCTTGGATTTGAATCCCCAATTGAAAACCCTATCTTGTTCTTGAAAGAAACTTGAGAGAAACAATATATTTTGTGTGGAATATGGCTGAATCACGTGTTATTGGTATATATTGGGGTAAGAAATTAACTCTTTTAACCTTTGGATGCGTATTTTAATTCTGTGAGAATTTGTTGATTTTTATCCTTGGCACGACACGCCACTATCGTGCCAAGTCACTGGAACTGGACAATTGGGAATCCGCATGGTGGCGTGTCGTGGGACTATTGCATTGCCACTTTGTTTGCGACTAGGAAGTTTGGCGCGATGCGGAGACATCGCGATAAGACACTGGCAAAAGGACAGTTCTAAATTTGAGCTTTGGTGCGATGCACCATAATCACGGAGGCTCAATGGATTTTAATGATTGCCATTTTGGCCTGCTCCGTGACACGTTGATGGCTCAGGTGGAACACTTTCTTACTAAAAAGGCTCTAACTCTTTGCCTAGGTATCGGCTTCGGGCGAATTTAGTATCGATGGAAAGCTTATTCAATTTGCCATATGATAGAAATTAAAAATCATGAAAATACCATATGTATAAAAGTGGATTCATCTTTGAAACAAGTCTTTAACATTTCTGGGATGATTTTAAGTTAGGTAGAACTACGGGGTATTACACTCCCTTGGTTGCGATGGTTCGGGCGACAGTCCATCAACATGTCTGTCGCACCTGGGTAGTTCTAACAACTCTCAGTAAAATGGCCATAACTTCTTACCCCAATACAGGATTTAGACGAAATTGGTATCGTTGGAAACCTAATTCAAATATCTACACGATACAAAGTCATTTTTAAGAAAATTCAACCAATATTAAAACAAGAATCACTTGGGAAGCCACTTCTCAATCTTTTAGGGCTGGAATTACACTTCACTTGACACACTCTAAGGCTCAGACTATGAGAAAAATTTTGTGGGGTCTTACAGTAAATTAGCAACTACCTTATATTTAGTTTTTCTATTTTCTTACAGGTGTTAATAACTTGATCTTAGCATCTGAATTTGTAAGTTCATATTTGAAAAATAAGTAATCTAGCAAGGGAAATGGAGTTGGTATATCCGTACCCTAAACTTGACTGACGCTTACACCAGTTGAGAACAAAAGTTGTACTTCTCTATTGGATACCTCAAATTCAACAAGAGGAAGTTATTCCTTCTTTCATAGCCGAAGATCCACCAAACCACAGCATAGTATGACCAGTGGCAATCCCACTTGCAACTAATGTTACCTCCTCCATCTATAAACGGATACTTGGAGGAAGATTTGAGCTGAAAAAGAACACGGTGAAGCTTTTGTACAGCAGTGGGTAGTTTATTGGCTTGTCGTATGAGGATCCACAAGTCTATTTATTGAATTTCTTAGAGATCAATGACACGTTCATTTTCACTAAAGTATTTACTGACTGAATGAGGCTCACTCTCATCTTCTTTTAACTTTTAGGTAAAGAGAAGAAGTGGTTAAATAACGAACCTACAAGTTCCATCACTACATAGGATTATCTAGCAAAAAAGTTCCTTATCTATTTCTTCCCATTTGGAATAAATGCAAAGTTACGTGGTGAAATTTTGAGCTTTAAGTAAAATCCAGATGAGAACTTGTATCTTGCATTGGAGAGGTTTAAATCTCTACTCAAGAACTATCCACATTACCAACAGTCCAATGAGGTATTGGCTTATACATTTTTAATCTCTTGGCATAATACAAGATTTTGTTAGATTCAGCTACAGTGGGCCAGTCATTGGAGAAAACTTATGATGAGTTGTATACCTTGTTAAATCAAATTAAATAAGGTAATCCTAACTAGCATAGTAAAATCTCTACAAGTATAGTGAAAAAGTATGCAGGTATGATTGAAATTAATAATGTTATAGCTTACCTGCCTAACTGTCCGCCCTTGAGAATGAGATATGACACAATTTATCAAATTGGGGGTGAATCAATATCAGGCATAGGTAAATATAGTTTAGCAGGCTCCATCTTGGGGCGAGATTTGTGAAATTAGTGGTCACTATACAGACTTATGTGGAACATATCCCAATTTTGTAAAATTTTATGGGCAATGCACAGAAAAGAACTAGTGGTAATGCCTACAACCACAAGTTAGAAAGTCAATCCATCTATACATATAGAAATAATCAGACTCAGCAGTTTCAACTACAATAGAATATATTGGCCAATAATAATGAAGAGATATTGAAAAAGTTCCTGGGCTATCTAGAGCAAATGGTTGCTGAGATAAGAAATCAACAACCTACCCAAAAGAAGTGATAGAATACTAGGTCACAATAAGGTCTATAATGTGACACAGATAACCAAAATCAAGTTATGTCAATCACGCTTTGGAGTGGTAGAGACCTTATTGATATGCCTCCTAAGAAATATAAGGAGGTTTAGGCATAATTAGTCCATAATAGGTTGAGGAGAATATATCAATATTCATCTTAAGCTTTATGTGACCCGCAATCTCATCTATAAACAACTTTACTAATACATTAATATTCCATTGTCCATTCACCACCAAATCCTTGACTTATTCTTAACTATCATCCCATTCTTTACTATCATGCAAGATTGAGTAAAAACCATCTATGCCATCTTCTTCCAAACTTGTGAACCCCCTCCAATATTCTACACAATTTCCTTTGGATGATATTTCTTGCAATATTTATTCATCATATACTCACTCTAAATAGTTTTCTTGTTCATGAAATTCCACCATAATTTACAAAACATTGTTATGGTTAAATATTGCAACAGCCTAAAACCCAAATCCCCTTCCTTTACTGGTAGGCATAGTTTGGGCTAAGATACCTAATGTCTGCCCTTTTCTCCCGCTGTACTACTCTAAAATAAATGTTACAAAGCTCTTTTGAATTGTAGATAATACATTCTTTGGTGGATTCATCACTGATAAACAATGAATGGTTATACTCTACAAAATATGATTGATCAAAATAGCTCTTCCTCCAAAAGATAAAAGCTTACCTTTCCAAGCTTGCAACTTGTTGCTTATTCAATTCATTAGTTGCTAATAGTAAACCTTCTTATTCCTCATGAAGAAAATAAGACATCCTAAGTAGTTAAATAAGAAACCGTACCTTAGTATGCCTATAGCAACTTTAGCCATAACTACTGCTCCATTAGACATACTTCCATGCACATTCAAAGCATTTTTCTCTTTGTTGATCTTTGGACCTGAAACCTTCCCATACTTGTCCAATATTGATGTCACCAGCTGTAATATGATTAACTCAGCTTTACACATAATGATCATATCATCTGCAAAAGCAAAATGATTAAGTTTTGCGCTTTCTCTAGGCATACCAAATAACTTGAACTCGTTTCTCTGCATCAACTCCTTCGAACTTCTAGATAAAACTTTTACTACAATGATGAATAATGTAGATGAAAATGCATCTCCTTGCTTAAGACCCCTTGAGGATTTAAAGAAACCCTTAGGTTATTCATTCATCAGTATAGAATACCAATTATAAGATAGTAATCTAAAAATCATGTAAATGTTTTCTTCACAGAAACCAATCTTTCTTAGCACTTTAGTCAGGAATTGCCACTCAACCCTATCATATGCCTTTATTATAACCAGCTTTATTACCAGGTTTGGGGTCCTACCTCTTTTTCAGATTTCAGAGACTATCTCGTGAACCGCTAAGATATTCTCAGCTATACTTCTCCCTTAAACAAAACTTGTTTGTTCCTCAGAGATAATACCAGGTAACATTCTCTTTATCCTTTCATGAACAATTCTTAAAAAAATCTTATTCACAAAGTTTCTAAGAGAAATAGGTCTTAAATTTGAGAATGTATTTACCACTAAGTTTTTTGGTAAAAGCACCAAATTAGTGTATGTGATAAACCTAGGAAGCTCATACCCACAGAAAAATTCTATTATCATCTGATGTAAATCTTTTGATAATATATTTCAAGCATTCTAAAAGAAAGAACCTGTCATACCATCAGGACCAGCTGCACTATCTCTATTCAGACCTATGACTACCTTTTTTACTTACTCAATAGTTTGTATACTCTTAAACTTTACATTCTGATCATCAATTACTACCCTTGGCAACCTGTCCAACATATAAAAATTATCAGAATTTTTTTGTTTTTGAAATTGATATTGATAAAAGTTAGTTAAAGCCTCAATAATGTCATCTTTATTGTCAAGCCAGTCCCTCTCATAATCCTGAATTCTTTGAATATTGAGTCTTGATCTTCTTCTTTTTACCACATCATGAAAGACCTTTATGTTTCTTTCCCCATACTTGAACCAATCAAAGCTTGGCTTCTGCCTCCAAAATTCCTCTTCTCTTTTCAGTTGCACAGCTAGTTCAGCTTGTTCTTTAAATAGATTAGACCTTTTCATCCCTGTAGGATCCTCTTTAAATTTATTTTCCCTTACCTTTATTACCTCTTCAAGTGTAGCTATCTCTTGAAAAATGTTTCCAAAGGTTTGCTTACTCCATTGAGTTAAAGTTGCTTAAGTCTTCTTCAATTTTTGATAAAAAATAATGAAAGGGTTCCCTTCTATATCAACATTATAGTTTTGTCTGATAACATCCATATAAGAGTCCTTTTTCAGCTAGAAGTTGAGAAACCTAAATGGCTTAACCAGATATTCAGGTTGTGTACTACATTGCACCAGTATTGGTGCATGATTCGAGCCACTTCAAACAAAATTTTCCACTTAACTAACTGGAAATAATCCTTGCCATCTGCCATTCTCAATGACCCTATCTAGCCTTTTAAATATGCATTCACCATCAATTCTGCCATTCCACTATGTGATTTCTCTACCCTTTAATACTACCTCTTCTAAGTTAGAGATGTTTATGCATTGATTGAAATCATTTGTTTCATCTAAAATAACTTGCAGGCCTCCTAATTTCTCCTCATCACTCTTTATGACATTAAAATCACCTCCCACTAGCCAAGGCTCCTACATATTAATTTCCATTTTTTCCAAAGCTTCCCATAATCTTAATCTCTCATTCTGACCGTAATTTACATCAGAATCGAACTCATAAGAATGGCAAAGACTGGGTAAGGGGTCCACCCAACCTCAATGATGTTTAAATATTCTACTATCTAGGCCTGAGGCCTTAAAGCGTATTTCTATCCTAGCATTTGAATATTACTTTGGGGAAAAAGTATGTTTTTAAGTATGGAGTGGGGAATCCTCCCATGGTTTAGGGTCCAGCGCTACTATAGGATCTAAATTCTTAGTTGTTTAGTAGTTTTTGAATAAATTTGAAAAAATTACAAAAATATTTTGTTTGTGTTTGTATTTAGTTTTAGTTGGTGTCAGTTTAGTATGGGCACATTTTACCCACCCCTTTGTTGTTCTTTTTTGTTCTTTTCGAAATGGGAGACCTTTGAACCCAGTATCCCTTTTTCATTTTTAGGAGTAAATTTTAAAAAATTTTTGTTTTATGAATAAGTGTGATACTTTCGCTAGTTGCTATGTGTGATTACACAGTGCAAGTTATTTTGAATGTCAAAGCATATTGATTTTGTCACATGACTACTTTTAAGACATATAGGATTTTTTTAGGACTTTTGTGCAATGTTGGATTAATCTGAATTCATTTTATGCTTGGTTTAGAGACTATAGTAATCCTACTTAATTTAAACATGTGCCATGTGTGAGTGAGGTTTATATTGTATTCCTTGTTACAGAATGAGGTCTTGAACTTGTCTGTTCTGTGTAAAGCAAAATAAAGAATATGGGTTTAGGAGATGATATAGGCATTTCTTTTATAGCCATGCTTCCAACCAATCTTATATATACCTCTGTACATCATCTTAGTTAGACCCATTGAGCCTTTGCCTATTCATTGGTAGCCTCATGTGTAGCCTATTCCCCTTCTTTAATTGATCATATTTGAGTCAAAACTCCTAAGTGCTTTAGTTAAAATATTATTGAGGTTAAGTAGTAAGAAAAATAAAAAGGGAAGAGGTGACAGTGAAGGCCCAAAATACTAGCCATTGGTGTTGAAAAAAGTTCATGTGTAAGGTTGAGAGTGATGTAATGAAAAAAAGAGAATTGTGAAAAAGTGGTTCATATATTGTAGAGAATTCTCCCTCCTTAATATGTATGAACTAACTTAATGAGATAGGCAAAAGAAAAAGGATATGTGAAGGTAGGATGATGAAAATTTGGTTATTCAGAAAGAATCCTAATGTATAATGTGTTGAATTAGAGTTCTTAGGGATGATAGTAACTATTACTGGCAAAAATAGTTCCTACAAGTCTCTTAGCCAACATTACAACCGTTAAAGTCCTACTTGATCTTAATCGTTAACATTCTAATATTACTAAAGTACTGCTATCACAACCTGATTTATGAGTCATAATCGAACCTACTAAATCCCAGCAATAGTTAAGCCAAACCATAACCCGAAGCCAATGCAATGGGCTAATTTGTCGAAAAATCAGACATAGTTGAATTTCAAGAACACAATTTATAAATAAGCCAAGTGTTCTAATAGAAAAAATAGTCAATACAAGAAACCATCCCACAACCTTGTACAGCCAGTACAAGAGAATCTAACAATAGAAATACAACTAAAGTACTAGAGTGGTTAATACACCTGTCTCAAATAAAAAGATTGAATATAGAAAGATAGAAGGAAATGGGTGACTCAGACTCCAAGAGCTCACCCTATCTCCAAATATCAACAACGCACGAACACAAATTAACGGCAGCAACTAAAACTCAGATCTTCCCCAAAAATGTACATAAGTATAGTATGAGTACCAAAACAATGGGTACTCTGTAAACATCATCATCCGACTGAGATAAACTATGATATAAGTTTCATAAAATGCAAGATGACATAACTAAGTAAAGGTATAGGAAAACCAAAAATGTCTTCGACATCTCTTTTCATAGATAAGTAAATTAATCAGAATAATAACATAACATAAAGCATCAACACACATGGTCATATCTACAAAATTGTCTCCCATACACCAATTAAGGCAGACAAGTAAATAACTCATCAAAGACTCTCATACGCTTAGAGAGTTTAGTTAAAGATAGAATAAAGCAACCATTCATCACTTACAAATAACCAACTCATTGTTTGACCATCATTCAACAGTTTACCAACATATGACAAGTAGCCACGTCTCACACTTTACCAACATATAAAAACCTTATAACAATTTAACATTAGTCCATTAATCAACTAGAGTTCATTTATGTCATGCGACCTTATAACCCTTTCCTTATTTCTATATCTTAGCCAAATTGACGCTTTCAATCTCACACTACGATATTGTTAAGGATAAAAATTATAGCATCATAGTATACTATGCATTTCCAGACTCGAATGGATAAATATAATCAAAAGCCAGACTTGACCCATTAAATAACCAATAGTCAACTTGAATTGATAATAATAAAAAAAAAAAGTTGGACTTGAACCAGAAAAAAATAAATAGTTCCATAATCATCCAATGCACTCAAACTAGGTATATTTATATGATCAACAACATAATTATCATCTTAACTAGAATTGGATACATATATATAACCAAGCTCATATGGAGTATCATCAAAAGCATAAATGATAACATAATAAATAGGCGTCAACCCTTACATTAACCAACATAACCATCATGGACCAAAGTTTCGCAACATTGCCTCAAAAGAGCATTCTTTAGGTATTCAATAAGTGTATGAGGATTTCAAGAGAACTAACATAAATCTTGGCTTAAGGTTGGTCAAAGAGCGCACATCTGATTCCCTGAAATAAATTCTAAATCAAAGTTTTACCTTGGATTAGACTAAGGTATCAAAATATACTCTTACATGTCAAGCAATCCAAAAATATGCCTAAGGTAGAGATTCTTCTCAAGCACTTTAACTAAGTTAAATGGTACTCAGGCAACCTTTAATAATGTAAGAAACTAATGCCAACTTATGCTAAGAAAGAGTAACTAGAGAATTTATACTTAATCTTAAGTGATATAGGGCATTCTCATGCTAAACATGAGAAATGAAGTCCAATTCACCCAATGCATAAAGAAATGAGCTAAGTGTACAACTCTACAATTTTAATATGGCCTAAATGGTCCAACAAACCTATGTATTGTATTTCATCGACCGAACACCTAAAACCCATCCCAATTCTAACACGATAGCATATGACTTATATTAAATAGCTCAATCTAACAAGGCATAAACCTACCTACCTCGACGCCAAAGAAAGCTCAAAGAACTGCCAAACTACCATTTTGACCTTTCAAGAAGCATCCTCAATATGCCAAGCTACCATAAACACATTCTACTCATTAATATAAGAATATTGAAACTCATATTGTACCATTATGCTTCAGATCCAAAAATCACATGAAAACCCCATGTGGGTCACACTGTTTCCAAAAAAAACATAACATTCTTACAAGTTCAAGGAGTCATTACCTTCCAAAATATGTGAAAAAGGGCTAAATTACGGATGAAATCATGCCATAAAGGTTTTGGGGTTTTGAGCAAGAAATCACTAAAATCCACTATGAAAAGGGTGAATTCTTATCTCAAATTGGAAGATAATCGCGAAAATAAAAGTTACTCTTGCTTCTTAATCACCAACAAGCTTAAATTTTAAGTTCTCATAATATTTAGGGTTTTTAGCTTACGAGGATGTGAAGAATAGTGGACAAAATTGGGGAAAAGGTATCCTTTTTAAACCCAGTCCAGGTCATCGGCAGTTGCTATAGCGATCAGAGGGCATGCGATAGCCACATCTTGTGGATGCAAAGCATAGTCACGACCATAATAATATACTTTGATTGCGGTAATCACTGACTGCCAAGGGCACTGTGATTGTAACCCTTAGTTAGCGATAGCGTTGAAACCAAATATAAGCTGTGACTTGGAATTCGTCCAAGTCTCCATCAACCCCTCATGATTCATCCAGAATCCTATATAGTCAAATGAACTATGTAGCAATACTAAATTCAATGTTCCAAATGTGATGGCTCACTCGAAATTCATTCAAGGTCATTTTGAGCAAATATGGGTCCTACCCTTATATTTTATTTATATAAATTTTTTATCATTAATTAAAATGTGCTCGAGTGTCGCTGGACCCAAACCAAAGGTCCACCTAGCGTAAAATCGATTTCAAAGCAGCTGGTGTAGTCAGAATTTGCATATGAGATCATTTTATGAAAGTTCTAGATGGTGGCCATTTAGAGCTAGCGAAGACTTCAAAATAGGTAAAGGGATCAAAAACCACACGAACGGCCTAGTAACAAAATTTTCAGTACCAATACATAACAAATAACTTAGGGAATCTATATAAAAGCTCTAACAATGAAAATAAGCAGAAATATAGAAGATGACTTAAAGGGTCATTACAATATCCACTACTAAAAGAACTTTCATCCATGAATGTTAAGGATTAGGATGTACCTAAAGTCTCGAATAGGTGAGGATACTGGGTCCGCATAACATTTTTCATCTTCCAAGTGGACTCCTCCATTAGGTGGTGTCTCCACTAAACCTTAACTACAGGAATCTCTCTAGTGCACAACCTTCTGACATCACTAGCCAAAATATGGGCCGACTTCTCTACAAGTGTCAAACACTCGACTAACTGGACTGAATCATGTATAATTATATTAGATGAATCAGAAATGTAATGCCTCAATATGGAGACATGGAAAACTGGATGAACAATAAAAAATTTTTGAGGTAGAGCTAACTCATAGGCAACCTCACCAACTATGCGAAGGATCTCAAAAGATCGAATTATACCTAGGACTGAGAATACCCTTTCTCTTGAATCTCATCACATCCTTTATTGGTGATACTCTGAGAAATACATGATCACAAACTCCAAACCTCAAGGAACAAAGCATACAGAACTCAGCATACAATCATAAACTCCAAACCCCAAATGACATCACTAAAAACTAATATTAACCATATAGTCTCTTGAAAACTATCTTCTGGATATCTTCATCCTAAATCCTAGACTGATGAAAAATAGATCTCAAATAGATCTTAGAAAATACTGCCGCTCCCTGAATCTAGTCAAATAAATCATTAATATGAAGCATAGGATAACGATTCTTCACCGTTACCTAATTAAGCTGTCTATAATCCATACACATCTTCATGGAGTCATCTTTTTTATTTACAAACAATATAGCAGCTCCCTAATAAGAAATACTCGATATTATAGAACACTCACCAAAAAGATCCTGAAGCTTAGAATACAATTCCTAAAGCTCAACAGGAGCCATATGGTAAGGTGCTATAGAAATACATCAGGCGCCAGGCTCGAGGTCAATAGAAAAATCTATCTCATGGATAGGAGGAATACCATGGAGGTTAGTAGGGAACACATCAGGAAACTCGTAAATAATAGAGACAAACACAAGTGATGGACTCACCATACTAGTATCATAAATATAAGAGAGATAAGACTTACAACACCTTGAAATAAGTCTCCTAGCATGAACATAAGAATAATCCCTATCGTCTCATGACTAAATACTCCATGGACATGATTGGGGGTATGTTGGGCATGGCTAAGGTAACGGTCTTGGCAAAATAATCCATAATTGCATGATATTTAAATAAATAGTCTATGCTTAAAATCATATCAAAATCCACCTTATCAAGAGTAATAAGATCAACATAATTATCAACATCACTAATAATCACAACACATGATTTAAAAACTCAATTCACTATAAAAGAATTACCCAGGAGAGTAGATACTTATAATGGCACAGATAATAAATCACAAGACAACTCCAACCATAGTGCATAAAAAGCAGATATATCTTATATATCAAGGACCCATTTATTCTTATATATCTTTATATTATGCACTATGGTTGGAGTTGTGTTGTAATTTATTATCTGTGCCATTACGAGTATCTACTCTCATGGGTGGTTCTTTTATAGTGAATTGAGTTTTCAAATCATGTGTTGTACTTTTTAGTGATGTTGATAATTATGTTGATTTTATTACACTTGATATGGTGTATTTTGATATGATTTTGGGCATAGACTAGTTATCTGACTATCATGCGGTCATGGATTATTTTACCAAGACCGTTACCTTAGCCATGCCTAACATACCCCCAATCGTGTCTAGGGAGCATTTAGTCATGAGAAAATAGGGATTATTCTTATGTTCATCCTAGGAGACTTATTTTGAGGTGTTGTGAGTCTTATCTCTCTTATATTTATGATACTAGTATGGTGAGTCCATCATTTGTATTTGTTTCTATTGTTTATATGTTTCCTGATGTGTTCCCTACTAACCTCCATAGTATTCCCCCTATCTATGAGATTGATTTTCCTATTGAGCTCGAGCCTTGCACCTGACGTATTTCTATAGAACCTTACCATATGGCTCTTGTCGATCTTTTGGAATTGAATTCTAAGCTACAGGATTTTCTTGGTAAGGGTTTTATTAGACTGAGTATGTCTCATTAGGGAGCTGCTGTATTATTTGTGAAGAAAAAAGATGACTCCATGCGTATGTGTATTGATTATAAGCAGCTTATTTAGGTGACGGTGAAGAATCATTATCCTATGCTTTACATTGATGATTTATTTGACTAGCTTCAGGGAGCGGTAGTGTTTTCTAAGATCTATTTGAGATCTAGTTTTCATCAATTGAGGATTCAGGATGAGGATATCCAGAAGATAGATTTCAAGAGTCGATATGGTTAATATAAGTTCTTAATCATGTTATTTGGTTAGGCTATTGCCCTAGCTGCATTCATGTATTTGATAGACTGAGTATTCAATCCTAATTTGGATTTCTTTTTTATTATGTTCACCAACAACATCCTTGTGTATTTAAGGAGTAGAGTGAAACGTATGCGGTATTTGAGGATTATGGTCTACACATTAAAAAATCATGTGATTTTTGCCAAGTTTTCTAAGTGTGAGTTGTGGCATGAGTCGGTGACATTCCTTGGACTTGTGGTGCCTAAGGATGTTATTATGTTAGGCATTACTAAGATTAAGGTTTTTCGTTATTGTACTAGACCTATATCTCCAATTGGGGCTTATAGCTTCATTAGTTTGATCATTTATTATAGGCAATTCATTAAGGATTTTGCTACTATTTAGCGTCTATGACCAAATTGACTTAAAAGAAGGTTCCATTCTGATGGTTTGAGGAGTGTGAGTTGAGCTTTTAAAAGGTAAAGGATTTTCTCACTTCAGCTACTATTTTAGTTCATCCTATTGAGGGTGAAGGATTCACCATGTTTTGTGATGCTTCTGGTGTCAGATTGGGTCGTGTATTAATGCAGCAGGGTCTTGTTATTGCTTATTCTTGTAAATGACTTAAGGTACATGAGCGTAACCATGCCACTCTTTATTTATATTTGGTAGAGGTAGTTATCGCACTTAAGATATTAGGGCATTATCTTTATAGTGTGGCTTAAATCTAGAAAGCATAAATAGATGGAGTTGCTTAAGGATTTTGATATTTCTATTTTGTATAATCCGAGAAAGACAAATATGATAGCAGATGGCTTGAGTTTGAAGGGAGTGAGTATAGGTAGTGTGGCATGTATTTTAGTTTCTCAGAGCCCATTTTCATGGGACATTCAGACCTTAGCCAACTTAATTGTTTACCTTGATATTTTAGACCCTAGGAGGATTCATGCTAGTGTTGAGGCAAGGTCTTTTTAATTTGAGAAGATTCTGGATCAATAGTTTGATAATGCTAAGCTTCACTACCTTCATGACCAGGTGTTGGGTGGAAAGTTCAAGTGGAACACCATAGATTCTAAGGGTGTATTGAGATTTAATGGATGCAATTATGCTTTGTGGATTGATGACTTGGTTCAGTTTACTTTGCATAAGGCTCATAACTCAAGATATTTCATTCATCCTAACATAGCCATAATGTATAGAGATTTGAGATAGCATTATTTGTAGAGCAATATGAAGTGAGATGTGGAAGACTTTGTAGCTCATTGTCAATATTGCCAGCAGGTAAAGGCCGAGCATCAACGACCAGGGATTTGACACAGAGGTTACCCATTCTCGAGTGGAAATAGGAGAGGATTACCATAGATTTTGTTAGTTGGTTACCTCGCACTTCCCATTGGTTTTATGGTATATGGGTCATTATTAATCATTTGACCAAGTCAACATATTTCATACCTATTTCTATTATTTTAGACTAAGGTTCTATGTTTACTTTGGTTTTTTGTTGACCTTTTCAAAAGGAGTTGGATACTTAGGTTGATCTTTGTATATTTCTTGCCCGCAGACCGATGGCTAGTTTGAGTGAACTATTCAGGTATTTTAGGATATGCTATGATCTTGTGTTATGGCTTTTTGAGACCAGTGGGAGCACCACTTAGCCTTAGAAGAGTTTGTGTATAATAACAACTATCCTTCAAGTATTGAGATGGCACCTTTTGAGGATTTGTATGGTAGGATATGTCATTTTTTGATTGGATGGTTTGAGACTGTTGAGGTTAGGCCCCATAGTATTGATTTGCTTTTGACGTCATTGGATAGAGTCAGGGTGATTCAAGATAGGTTAAGAGCATCTTAGAGTAGCTGAAAGGCCTATACGGACCGTAGGCTTTTTTCCTTGAGGTTTAGAGATAGTGATCATATGTTTCTCTATGTATTACCCATGAATGATGTGATGAGATTTAGGAGAAAGGGCAAGCTCAGTCCTTGGTATATTTGACCTTTTGAGATCCTTCACGTTGTTTGTGGGATGGATTATTAGTTCGCTTTACCTCTAAATTTTGTCATTGTTCATCTAGTTTTCCATTTCCTGATGTTGTGGTGATATATTTTTTATTTGTCTCAAGTACATAGATGGGATTGAGTTAAGTTGCATGAGCGTTTGACCTTTGTAGAGGAGCCAGTGCTTATTTTTGCAAGTGATGTCAAGAGGTTGCGAACTGAGAGATTCATGTAGTTAAGGTTAAGTGGAGACACTGCCTAGTGAAGGAGGCTTCATGGGAGATCGAGAGCGAGATGCGGACCCAGTATCCTCACTTGATTAAGACTTTAGGTACATCCTAGTCATTAACTTTTGTTGACAAAAGTTTCTTTAGTAGTGGATATTGTCACGAACCTTTGAGTCATTTTCCTTATATTTGTTTATTTTCACTATCAGAGCATTTCGATAGCTTATGACTTATTGGAATTGACAATTTAGTTATTGGGCAGTTCATGTTGTTTTTAGAGACATTTCCCTATTTTGAAGTTTTTATTAGTTCCAAATGGCCACCAAGCGAGAACTTTTGTAAAACGATCTTATATACAAATTTTGATTGGGATAGTAAATTCAAAATGTTTATTTTAGTCTAGGAGGAGTTTTTGTTTAGTTTCTGAGACCCCGATCTCATTTTGACCTATTGGTCAGAAAGCTAAGAAAATGAAATATATGTGTGGGACCCACAATTGGTCAAAAGAACCTCGGATGGTAATTTTGAGTGCACCATCACATTTGAAATATAGAATTTATTGTGGTTACATAGTTTATTTCCATATAGGGTATATCGGATGAATCTCGAGGGGTTGATAGATCTAAGTCTCATTTGATTGAGCCTGGTAGCTACAAGATGTGGTAATCGCGAGGCCCCACATGGCGATAGTAACTGTCGAGGACCTAGACTAGTTATAAAAAGGACCCCTTTTCCACGATTTTGGCCATTCATCATCACTTCATTGAGAGATAAAAACCCTAAATAGTGTGAGAACTTCCAATTGAAGCTTTTTAGTAATTAGGAATCTAGTGTAACATTTATTTCCGCAACTATCTTCCAATTTGAGGTAAGAATTCACGCTTTTCTTGGTGGATTTTAGAGATTTCTTGCTAAAACCCCCCAAAGATTTTAAGGCTTGATTTTAGCCCCAATTAATCTTGGTCTTTATCCATTGTTGAGGGTAATAATTGCGTGATCTTTTAAAAATGTTTGGTTGGTTTTGGAAACTCAATTTTTGCAAGTGGGACCAACATGGGGTTTTAATGTGATTTTTGGACCCAAAGCGCAATGGTGCAATATAGATATCATTATTCTTGTATTGATATGTAAATGTGTTTATGATATCTTGGAATATTGAGGAGGCTTCTTGGAAGGAAAAATTAGTAGTTTAGCAGTTCGTTGAGCATTCTTTTGCATTGAGGTAGGATGTGTTTATCCCTTGTTAGATTGAGCTATTTCTTATGATTCATATGATATCATGTTTTTTGGGTTGGGTTTTAGGTGTTGTATTGATTGAATGCAAGAGTTAGGTTTGTTAGACCATTTAGTCCATATTGAAATCATAGAGTTGAACTCTTAGCTCATTTCCTTATGCTTTTGATGATTAGCCTTTATTTCTCATGGTTAGCATGAGAATTCCTTCGATTACTCAAGATTAAGTATAAATTCTCTAGCTACTCATGCTTAGGGTATGTTGGCTTTAGTTTCTTATACTAATGAAGGTTGCCTTAGTTCCATTTTACTCTACCTTAGGGCTATTTGTGGCTTGCTTAACATCTAAGAGTGGATTTAGATACCTTGGCTTATTCCAGGGTAGAACATGACTTGGAATGTATTTCATGGAATTAAAAGTGGGCTCTTTGACCCAACATAAGCCAAGATCTATGTTAGTTCTTCTGAAATCCTCTACACGTGTTGAATACCTAGAGAATGCCAATTCGAAGAAATACTAAGAACTTTGATACCTGATGATTATTTTGGTTAATGTGAGGATTGATGTCTATTGATTATGTTATCATTTATGCTATTAATGATACTCCTTGGGAGGTTTATTATATATATGTATCCAGTTTGACTCCGAAAAATGGTTATGTTGTTAATTATATAAATATACTCGATTCTATTCCAGAAGATGTTATGTCACAATTGTTTTTTATTGTTTAAAGTCTGGCCATTGATTATTTATCGGTTCAAGTGTGGCTATTGATTAATTTTACCTATTTGAGTCTGGATATGCATATTATTCTATGATGATATACTTCTTATGATTAACGATATTGTAGTATGAGATTAAAAGTCTCAATTTGGTTAATTTTTAAAATAAGGAAATGGTTGTAATGTGGAATGACATAAATAAACTCTACTGGTAAAATGACTAGTTGACAAATGATGGTTAGTTGATTAACGGACTAGTATATAAATGATGATAAGGTTGTTATATACTTGTAAAGTGTGATACGCGGGTACTTTTCATATGTTGGTAAATTTTTGAATGATGGTTAAACGAACAGATGGTTTTTTGTAAGGTATGAATGTTTTGTGTATTTTATCTTTGAGTGAACTCTCTAGCTGTATGGGAGTCTGTGATGAGTTATTTACTTTTCTGCACTAATTGTCATATGGGAGCCAATTTTTTAGATATGACTATATTTTTTGATACATTATGTTATGTTATTATTCTGATTGATTTACTTATTTATTCAAAGAGATATTAGAGTTATTTTAGTTTGGTCTATACATTCTCTTAGTTAGGTTATCTTGCATGTTATCACACTTATATAATGATTTAGCTCAGTCAACCGATGATGTCTACTGAGTACCTATTCCTTTGGTACTCATACTACACTTTCATACCTTTTTAGTGCAGATCTGAGTGCTAGTTGCCGCCGTTGATTCATTTTTATGCAGTGTTGATATCCAAAGATACAGTGAGCTCTTGGAGGTGGTTTGACTAAGAGTTTACTCATTCTCGAGTGTAAATAGGAGCGAATTGTCATGTATTTTATTAGTGGTTTGCCTCACACTTTTTGTGGTTTCGATGGTATTTGGGTCATTGTAGATGGTTTGACAAGTTAGCACATTTCATTTTTATTCAAATGTCATTCAGTGCTAAGAGATTAGCCCGTATCTATGTTTAGGAGATAGTATGTTCTCATGGTGTTCCGATTTCTATTATTTAAGATCGAGATTCCCTATTTACTTTGAGGTTTTGGAGGGATTTTTAGGAGGCATTCGGTACTCAGGTGGATCTTAGTATAACTTTTCATCCGCAGAACGATTGCTAGTTTGAGCGAATTATTCCGGTACTTGAGGATATGCTCCGAGCTTGTTTTATGGATTTTGGAGGCTAGGTGAAGCATACCTTATCCTTGGAAGAGTGTGTGTATAACAAACACTATCATTCGAGTATGGAGATAGAGACATATGAGGCATTGTATGGTAGGAAAAGTTGTTATCTAATTGGATACTTTGAGACTTTCGAGGTTAGGCCCCGTGGTACAAATTTTATTCAAGAGTTATTGTATAGAGTCAGGGTGATTCAATATAGGTTGAGAGCAGTTTAGAGTAGGCAAAAATCCTCAGAAGACTATATGCTTTATTCCTTGAGGTTTGGAGTTTACGATATTTTATTTCTTAGTGTATCACTAATAAAGGATGTGATGAGATTCAAGAGAAAGGGCATGCTCAGTCCTAGGTATAATGGGTTCTTTTGAGATCCTTCGTACAGTTGGTGAGGTCGCCTGTGAGTTAGCTCTACCTCTAGATTTTTTTGTTGTTCATCTAGTTTTCCATGTCTCCATGTAAAGGCATTACATTCCTGATTCATCTCATGTGCTTATATGGGATTCGGTCCAGTTGGTCAAGCGTTTGACACTTGTAGAAAAGTTGGTGCACATTTTGGCTAGTGATGTCAGAAGGTTGCGTACTAGAGAGATTCATGTTGTTAAGGTTCAATGGAGACACCGCCCAATGGAGGAGTCCACTTAGTAGATCGAGAACATTATACAGACCTAGTATCCTCACCTTTTTTAGACTTTAGGTACATCCTAATCCTTAAGATTCATGGATGAAAGTTCTTTTAATAGTGGATATTGTAATGACCCTTCAAGTCATCTTCCATATTTCTACTTATTTTCATTTTTAGAGCTTTTATATAGCTTCCCTAAGTCATTTATAATGTGTTGGTAATGACAGTTTGTTTACTGGGCAGTTTGTGTGGTTTTTAAGCCATTTCCCTATTTTGAAGTCTTCACTAACTCTAAATAGCCACCGATCTAGAACTTTAGTAAAATGATCTCATATGCAAATTCTGACTACACCAGCATCTTTCGAATCGATTTTAGGCTAGGTGGACCTTTTGTTCGGGTCCAGCGACACTCAAGCTTATTTTAATCTATTGGTCAAAAATTTATGTAAATAAAATATAAGGGTAGGACCCATATTTTCTCAAAATGACCTCGAATGAATTTCGAGTGAGCCATCACATTTGGAACCTTAAATTTAGTGTTGTTACATAGTTTATTTGACTATATAGGATTCTAGATGAAACATGAGGGATTGATGAATCACAAAAGATTGACAGAGACTTGGAAGAATTCTAAGTAGCAGCTTATATCTGGCTCCAACGCTATCGCTAGCCAAGGGTTGCAATCGCGGTGCCCTTGGCCACCAGTGATTACCGAAATCATAGTATATTGTCGTAGTTGTGGCTGTGCTTTGTATCCATAAGATGTGGCAATCAGGAGGCCTCAGATCACTATAGCCACTGTCGATGACCTAGGCTGGGTATAAAAAGGACATGTTTTCCCCAATTTTGGCCACTATTCATCACATCCTTGTAAGATAAAAACCCTAAATATTATGAGAACTTAAAATTTAAGCTTGTTGGTGATTAGGAAGCAGGAGTAACTTTTATTTTCGCAAATATCTTCCAATTTTAGGTAAGAATTCTCCTTTTTCATAGTAGATTTTAGTGATTTCTTACTCAAAACCGTAAAACCTTTAGGGCTTGACTTTATTCGCAATTTAGCTTTTTCTTCGCATATTTTGGAGGGTAATGACTCCTCGAGCTTTTAAGAATGTTAGGTTTTTCCTAGAAACTCAATTTCTGTAAGTGGGACCCATATGGGGTTTTCATGTGATTTTTGGATCTGAAGCACAATGGTACAATATGGGTTTCAATATTCTTATATTGATGAGTAGAAGGTGTTTATGATAGCTTGGCCTTTTGAGGAAGCTTCTTGAAAGGTCAAAATGGTGGTTTGGCAGTTCGTTGAGCTTTCTTCGGCGTTGAGGTAGGTAGGTTTATGCCTTCTTAGATTGAGCTATTTAATAAAATTCATATGTTATCGTATTAGATTTGGGATGGGTTTTAGGTGTTCGGTCGATGAAATACAATACATGGGTTTGTTGGACCGTTTAGGCCATATTAAAGTGGTAGAGTTGAACACTTAGCTCATTTCCTTATGTATTAGGTGAATTGGACTTCATTTCTCATGTTTAGCATGATAATGCCTTAGATCACTTAAGATTAAGTATAAATGCTCTAGTTACTCTTGCTTAGCATAAGTTTGCATTAGTTTCTTACATTATTAAAGGTTACTTGAGTACCATTTGACTTAGTTAAAGTGCTTGAGAAGAATCTCTACCTTAGGGATATTTGTGGATTGCTTAACATGTAAGAGTCCATTTTGATAGCTTAGCCTAATCCAATGTAGAAGTTTGACGTAGAATTTATTTTGGGGAATTAGATGTGTACTCTTTGACCAATATTAAGCCAAGATCTATGTTAGTTCTCTTGAAATCCTCATATGCTTGTTGAATACCTAAAGAATGCTCTTTTGAGGCAATTTTGAGAAACTTTGGTCTGTGGTGGTTATGTTGGTTAGTGTGAGGGTTGATGCCTATTTATTATGTTATCATTTATGCTTTTGATGATACTTCATATGATGTTGATTATATATGTATCCAATTCTAGTTTAGATGATGATTATGTTGTTGATCATATAAATATACCCAGTTTGAGTGCATCGGATGATTATGGAACTATTGATTATTTACCGGTTCAAGTCCAGCTTTTTATTATAATTATCGATTCTAGTTCGGCTATTGATTATTTAATGGGTCAAGTACAGCTTTTGATTATATTTATCCGTTTGAGTCTGGAAATGCATAGTATGCTATGATGCTATAATTCTTATGCTTAACGATATCGTGGTCTGAGATTAAAAGTGGCAATTTGTCTATGATACAGAAATAAGGAAAGGGTTATAAGGTGGCATGACATAAATAAACTCTAGTTGATTAACGGACTAATGTATAAATGGTTATAAGGTTATTATATGTTGGTAAAGGTTGAGACGTGGCTACTTGTCATATGTTGGTAAATTGTGGAATGATGATTAAACAATGAGTTGGTTATTTGTAAGTAATGAATGGTTGTTTTATTCTATCTTTGAATGAAATCTCCAGACGTATGGGAGTCTTTGATGAGTTATTTACTTTTCTGCACTAATTGGCGCATGGGAGACAATTTTGTAGATATGACCATGTGTGTTGATGCTTTATGTTATGTTATTATTCTGATTAATTTACTTATCTATGCAAAGAGATGTCGAAGAAATTTTTGGATTGTCTATACCTTGACTTTGTTATGTTATCTTGCATTTTATAAAACTTATATCAGAATTTAGCTCAGTCAAACGATGATGTTTACAGAGCACCCATTTTTTCGGTATTTATACTATACTTATGTACATTTTTGGGGAAGATCTAAGTTCTAGTTGCCACCGTTAATTTGTGTTCGTCCGGTGTTGATATTTGGAGATAGGGTGAGCTCTTGGATTCTGAGTCACCCATTTCCTTCTATCTTTCTATGTTCAATCTTTTGATTTGAGAAAGGTATTAACTACTCTAGTTACTTTAGTTGTATTTCTACTGTTAGATTCTTTTGTACTGACTATACAAGGTCGTGGGATGGTATCTTGTATTGACTATTTTATCTATTAGAGCACTTGGCTTATTTATAAATTGTGTTCTTGAAATTCAACTATGTTGGATTTTTAGGCAAATTGACCCATTGCATTGGCTTCGTGTTATGGTTTGGCTTACCTACTGGTAGGATTTATTAGGTTCCATCATGACTCGTAATGAGGTCGTGATAGCAGTACTCTAGTAATTTTAGAATGTTAACGATTAAGATCAAGTAGGACTTTAAGGTTTGTAGTAGGAACTATTTTTACCAGTACTAGTGACTATCATCCATCCCTAAGCGCTTTAATACAACACATTATACATTAGGATTCTTTCTAAACAACCAAACTTTCAGAATCCTACCTTCACATATCCCTTTTGTTTTGCCTATCTCATTAAGTTAGTTCATACATATTAAGGAGGGAGTATTATCTATCAATATATGAACCACTTTTTCACAATTTTCTTTTTTTCATTACATCACTCTCAACCTTACACATCAACTTTTTCAACACCAATGGCTACTATTTTGGGCCTTCACTTTCACCTCTTCCCTTCTTATTTTTCTTGCTCCTTAACCTTAATAATTTTTTAACTAAAGCACTTAGGAGTTTTGACTCACATTATGATCAATCAAAGAAGGGGAATAGGCTACATATGAGGCTACCAATGAATAGGAAAAGGCTCAATGGGACTAACTAAGATCATGTATAGGGTAGATAAAAGATTGGTTGGAAGCATGGCTATAAAAGAAATGCCTATATCATCTCATAAACCCATATTCTTTATTTTGCTTTACACAGACCAAACAAGTTCGAGACCTCATTCTGTAACAAGGAATACAATAGAAACCTCACTTACACATAGCATATTGTCAAATTACGTAGGATCACTATAGTCTCTAAACCAAGCATAACATGAATTCAGATTAAGCCAACATCGCACAAGAGTCATAAACACAATCCTACGTTTCTTAAAAGTTGTTATGCGACATAATCAACATGCTTTCACATTCAAAATAAGTTGCTTCATGTAATCACTCATAGCAACTAGCAAGAGTATCACACTATTCATAAAACAAAAAATTTAAAAATTTACTCCTAAAAATGAAAAAGGGATATTAGGTTTAAAGGGCTCCCATTTCAAAAAGAACGAAAAAGAACAACCAAGGGTACTAAACTGACACCAACTAAAACTAAATACCAACAAAAACAAAATCTTTTCATAATTTTTTCAAATTTATTCAAAAACTAACAAACAACAAAGAATTTAGATCCTATAGTAGCACTTCACCCTAAACGATGGGACAATTCCCCACTCCATACTTAAAAACATACTTTTTTCCCAAAGTAATATTCAAATGCTAGGATAGAAATATGCTTTGAGGCCTCAGTCCAATCTAGTAGAATACTTAAACATCATTGAGGTTGGGTGGACCCCTTACCCAGTCTTTGCCATGCATATGAATTCTAGTCTCACGTACTCAAAAATCTATTCAACCTGTTACACAAAAAAAAAAACAAATACTACAGAAATAAAAACTAATATACAAAAATAAAACACCTATGTTAACTTGGGTTGCACGAAGCCTACGGTCTGCATAGGCCAAAAAGAATGGAAAAATCCTAACGGCGGCGCGTGAAAATCACTAAAATTTGAGCACTTTTTCGATCAATATGGTAAATACATCTGGCAGGAACAGTCCAACGGAGGAATCTATGAAATAGATTACAGAAGGTGAAGTTAAACAGAATGTTAGTGCTCCAAAAATTTTTTGACTTGTTAAAACCTAGAGTTCACGTGCATGAGAATGTTAGGATTGCTCCTAAGCTGGTGGTAATGATGCATGGGGAGCCAAGCATAACATAAAAAGCTTCAGAAGTACAAAACATAGTAATATAGGAGAATCTACAATGTGCAATCGTGAGTAAGTTTTCATATAGTAAACCAGATGCTAATTAACTGAGAAAGGTAATTCCAAATCAATGTGAGATCAAGGGTGATTGCACAATCGGAGTACTTGATTCAAGGCACAAATTGATACAGTTGAATCAGATGGAAGATTATGTTAAGTTGTTATCAACCATTGCATACTATATCAAATCCAAGGGCAGGCTATGGCAAATAAGAACACTTAAATGGGATCCGTGATTTGAGCCATATATTCAAACCACAATTGTGGTTAAATGGATCTCGTGACCATATTTTCCACCCAATTTCTTCACAAAAGAGGCTATTTTCTCCATTGCCTTAGTAATAGGTAAACCCTTAACAGTCGACATGGCCCTAAAAAATCAAACAAGAACAAGTTGTGCTCGAGTAAAGTTTGAGATGGAATTGGTAGGAAAATTACCACAAAGGGTGAAGATTAATGAGGAAAACGATATCACTGGAGAAGTAAAATCAAAATGGATACATATACAGTATGATCAAAAGATGAAATATTATAAAGAATTCTGTCTGTATGGACATGATGAGGAATCTTGCTGGAATGGTCATCCAGAATTGTTTGAGTAGAAACAAAAGCAAAAGGCAGACAAAGATACTGAGGAGAAGGATAACAAAGCCAATACAGGAGGGAAATATAGAAATAGGTGTAGGAGAGGATAATAATACTCATCAATGGATGTAATGGAGGAATAAATATAAAGAGGATAAGTTTGGGAATATAGTAGGAGAGGTTAATAAAGAGGATGTAGTTAGGAAATCAAATGCCTTGTATTTTTAGAGTAAACTGAAGTGGAAGGGAAACACATAATAAGTAAAGCACATGCATAAAAGAGCACAAATGACTGGGTGAATAAAAGTTTTGAAAGTGAAGCACTAGAGTCAGCAGGACAGAAAATTATCACTAAGGAGGGTACCAAGAGTCAAAACTAGAAGGACAGTGGTAGCAAAGAAGATAAACAATAGGTAGAAAAAGAAGCTTCACAAAATAAAGCACAGAAGGAGGAACAGCCACAGTAAACTAGTTAGGTTATAGCAGAGCAGTAGAATGAGATAAAGGACCTTATAGTACTGAAAGAAGGGAAAGAACAGAAGCATCAATTAATTTTGAAGGATATTATGCCTCTGTCAATTGAAGAAAGGAACATAATGGATAATATGAATTAAAAAAAGGAAGATATGGATGATGAAGACCTATTGGATAATATTGATAATGCAGCAATTGGTGGAGATTTATCCCCAAAGTAGGTTGAATCTATTAAATCTAAGAAGGGAAGAAATAAAAAGAAAGGAAGGAATAGAAATGCTACTGCAGTGTCAAGTTCAATAAGGAAAAGAAATAATTCTTCTACATCTATTTTAAAATAACGGCTTTAATCTGGAACATCAGATCAGTTAATACACTGAAAGCTTTTACTAGATTAATAAGAATACACAAGAGATATAATTTTGGTTTCATAGGTATCATGGATCCATTTCAAGAAAGTCATAATATATAGGATTATAAAAGGAGGCTTGGGATGCAGCATGCAATAGCAAACACTTCAGGAAAAATTTGGGCCTTTATGGACTCAACTATGACTTGCAGTATAGTTACAGATCAAAAGCAGCAACTTACACTCAAGGTGGAGAATCAGCAAGGTGGAATAACTGTGTGGTGATACTAGTGTATGCAAAATATAGTCAGAATGAGAGATTAAGATTGTGGGAAGCTTTGGAAGAAATGGCAATTAATATGCAGGATCCTTGGCTAGTGAGAGGTGATTTTAATGTCATAAAAAGTGATGAGAAGAAATTAGGAGGACTGCCAGTCAATTTAGAGGACACAGATAATATCAATCAATGCATGAACATCTGTAACTTAGAGAAGGTAGTATTAAAGGGTAGCAAAATCATATTGTGGAATGGTAGAATTGATGGTGAATACATATTTAAATGGCTGGATAGGGTCATTGTGAATGATAGATGGCAAGGATTATTTCTAGTTAGTGAGGTGGAAATTTGGTTAGAAGTGGCTCAGATCATGCACCAATGTTGGTGTAATGTAGTTAACCCATTTAGTTTTCTTAACTTCTAGCTGACAAAGAACTCATGTATGGATGTAATCAGACAAAACTAGAATGTTGATATATAAGGGAACCCTTTCATTATTTTTCATCAAAATTAAAGAAGACTAAAGTATCTTTGACTCAATGAAGTAAGCAAACCTTTGGAAACATTTTTCAAGAGAAGACAAATTTTGAAGTCAGAAGGCAGGCTTTGATTGTTTCAAGGATGGGGAAAAAACACAAATCACTTTCATGTTGTGGTAATAAGAAGAAGATTAAGGCTCAAGATTCAAGGAATTCAAAATAATGAGGGGGACTGGCTTGACAATCAAGATGACATTGTAGAGGCTACAACTAACTTTTATCAACATCAATTTCAAAAATAAGAAGATGCTGATGATTTTTCTATGCTGCACAGGTTGCCAAGGGTAGTAACTGGTGATCAAAATGTAAAGTTGTAGAGAATAGCAACTATTGAGAAAGTGAAAAGAGCAGTCATGGGTCTAAATAGAGATAGTCTAGCGATTCTTGATGGTATGACAGAAGCTTTCTTTCAGGATGCTTGAAATATATTATCCAAAGATTTACATCAGATAATAATAGCATTTTTCTATGGGTATGAGCTTTCTAGGTTTATCACACATACTAATTTGGTGCTTTTACCAAAAAAAAAGTTAGTGGTAAATACATTATCAGATTTAAGACCTATTTCTCTTAGAAACTTTGTGAATAAGATTTTTTCATGAATCATTCATGAAAGGATAAAGAGTATATTATTGGGTATTGTCTCTGAGGAACAGATAAGTTTTTTTTAAGAGAGAAGTATAGCTGAGAATATCTTAGTGTTTTAAGAGATAGTCTTTCAAATCTGGAAAAGAGGTAACACCCCAAACTTAGTAATGACGTTGGATATGAAGGTATATGATAGGGTTGAGTGCCTTTTCCAGACTGAAGTACTAAGATAGTTTGGTTTCTATGAAGAAATCACTGACATGATTTTTATATTACTATCTTATGATTGTTATTCTATACTGATGAATGGACAACCTAAGGGTTTCTTTAAATCCTCAGGGGGTCTTAACCAAGGAGATACATTGTCACCTACATTATTTATCATTACAACTGAAGTTTTATCTAGAAGTTTGAAGGAGTTGATATAGAGAAAATATTTCTAGTTATTTGGTATGCCTAGAGAAAGCCCAAAACTCAATCATCTTGATTTGTAGATGATATGATCATTATGTGTAAAGTTGAGTTGATCACATTGCATCTAGTGACATAAACATTGGGCTAGTATGAGAAGGTTTCAGGTCAGAAGATCAACAAAGAGAAATGTGCTTTGTATGTGCATGGAAGTGTATCTAATGGAGTAGTAGTTATGGCTAAAGTTGCTACAGGCATACTGAGGCAGGATTTCCCATTTAACTACTTAGGATGTCCTATTTTCTACATGTTGAAGAAGAAGATTTACTATTAGCAGCTAATGAATAGAATAAGGAACAAGTTGAAAGCTTAGAAAGGTAAACTTTTATCTTTTGGGGAAAGAGCTATTTTGATCAATCATGTTTTACAGAGTATACCCATTCATTGTTTATCAGTGATGAATCCACTAAAGAATGTATTATCTGCAATTCAAAAGAGCTTTTCAAAGTTTTCTTGGAGTAGTACAGTGGGAGGAAAGGGTAGACATCGGGTAGCTTGGCCCAAACTATGCCTACCAGTAGAGGAAGGGGGTTTGGGTTTTAAGCTATTGCAAGATATATCCAACACATTATTTTGTAAATTATGCTGTAATTTTAGGAACAAGAAAACTATTTGGAGGGAGTATATGATGAATAAATACTGCAAAAAATATCATCCAAAGGAAATTGTTTAGAAGACAGCAGGGGGTTCACAAGTTTGGAAAAAGATGGCATAGGAGATTCTTGCTCAGTTATGCATGATAGTAAAGAATGGGATGATAGTTACAAGAAAGTCAAGGATTTGATGGTTAATGGACAATGGAATTCTTATGTATTAGCAGAGTTTTTTACAGATGAGATTGTGGATCACATAAAGTTTAAGGTGAAACCACCTCAGCAGTTAGTTCAAGGTGACACAGCTATATAAAGCATAGATACAAAGGGAAAATTTAATGTGAAATCAGCTTGGCAATATGTGAGGCACAGAGATAGAGAGTTGTGGGACCTTCCAGATGTTGGTGCTTCCAAAACCCAACACAAAAGACTATGTCTCATGTGTTGTTGAGGTCTTATACTGCTAGCAGGAGTTGGTCCTACTTTTCTTGTTTTGCAGGTATAAATATCCAAAGGATGAGCCTAAGGAATACTATTTATGATTGGTGGGAAGAACCAGTCAAGTCAAGGGAGAAAGTATACTTAGAGCAATCCCAGGAATTATAATATGGGAGTTGTGGAGGAGAAGAAGTTCTCTAAAACATGATGGAAAAGGAGTATCAGTGCACAGATTGATATTTAATATAACTAGGCATCTTAGAATGTTGCTTAAAGTTAGAATTATAATGGTGTGTGTGATCAACAACTATCCAATTCCAGTCTTACTATGAAAATTAAACAAGTGAAAAAGTAAACAATAATGTTTGGGAGGTAAAAATTAAAAAAAATGTAACAATATGGTAATGTAAAATACTTAAACAATAATGAGGAGAAACCCAGGGCTAATGTACTGCAAACTATCCTACATAGTTATATAATTTCATTTATTTAGTTATTTTCTTGGTTTTCAATTCACAAGGTTTATAAAATGATTATGGTCTTTCGGTCCTCTAATCAACTATCTAACTTAGCCTAACAACAACTTTGTTGATCGGGGAAGCGATAACTAAGATAAACTCATTTATAATTTTTCTCACAAATGATTCAAATAGGGAGAAATAGGTATATTCCTATCCTAAACATAAATCATAACTTCATTCCCTTGAATTATTACTATCCTATCCTATATATCCTATGTTCTATTCTATTGTTCCTCCTTCTGGGCTCCCGATAGAAATATGTGTTTATCCTAAGGGTCGTGAATCTATATAACTATAAAAATAAGGATATATGAGCAACCAATGATGATAATAAACATATACCAACTTAATTAAAAGCTTAAGTACTCATGTTCTATGCCTCAACCCCGGATGACAGTGTTTAACCACTCATGGAATTACAAAGAATCAAAAATATGGAATTATGTTCACTATCTAAAATTTAACTAAAGAAAAGGTTGAAAAAACTAAGATAAGCCTAATCAAATATATTCCAATCCCCAAATGTGATACAAGTACAATACAATATGTTCCAAGTGTTCTATTTATAGTTAGAAGTCACAGCCCATTTTGGAACTAAGGATATGCCATGCTAAGACATTAGCGCGATAAGGACATAAAATGCCATTATCATGGTGGCATACTAGAATATGGCAGTTTGTATTATTTATAATGGTGTGGCATTCCCTTAGTGCCGCAATCCAAGGTTATAGCACGCCCTTGTGCTCAAACTTTTCATATTTTATCAAGGCTTGCTCCCTCAATTTGGCTTTATGTCCATCTCTTCGTGGTTGCTTTTCCACATAAAAATTAGATTTTCTATCATCTTATCTTTTATTTTAACATACGACAAGGCTTCCTAATCATCAAAAAACACAAAACTAGAGTTTAAATTCAACAAGATCAACTAGCATAATCACATAGCTCAAGCCAAGAACACTAGCTTTCTCGTCTAAACTTTAAATGTATGTTTTGACTCCAAACATAGTTTAAACACACCATAAACATTAAAAACTAGTAAAAACTTAATTGCTCAATTATGTGAATAAAATCATTATTCACACGTGAAGTCCTCAAAACTAGGCTATTACGGCTAGATAACAACACTTAGATGCATAAATCCACCTAACATAAATCTCAAAATGTTTGAAAGGTTGGAATATTATTATTATAACAGTTAGAGGTTAAAAGAGGCATAGTACATGTCATCTAATGTGGTGAATTATAATTTGAATGTTCGATATGTGCATCATTTCGGTTGTTATACTATATATTTTAGTTAAATATTAGAGTTCTTAATACTTTTATATGTGTAACACTTTTGTTAGTTGATTACTTATGTTTAATAGAAATTTATTTATGTTTTAAAGGTTTTATGGGGCTATGATGGGATGTTACGTATATACCTTTTGGGGATTGTTATTGCATTGAATATATTATTACTTTATTATTTGATGGCAAAATTTCTTAATTTTAAATAATTAATATGAGTAATATCAGATATGTTATAGCAAAATAATATCTAAGAATGATAAAGGTTAAGTGTGATTTTGAGGTTTTTATCTTAATTTCTATTATTTGAGAATGTCTTGAATTCCATGATTTGAAATATGCCTTGATTTCTAATTGGTCCTTAACAATATACTTGGATATCCATATATGGTCGACCTACGATTATTATGTTAGCAACTTGTATAGATAGATACTGCTTTTGAGATATTTATTAAGTGTAAATAAGGCGACAAATTTGTAAATTGTATGATAAATGAGTATAGATTAATGTGTTGGGATCTACATTATTAAAAGTTATTAGAACGTGGGGAATGGAAGTAATAAAGTATTTGTGGGATAATATCATGCTGGGGAAACTAAAGGAAATATAGGGCTAGGAGTAACTTATTTTTGCTCCTGTTACATAATTGTAGCAATGGATCCATCACTGCATCCATTCCTAGGAAGAATATTGCCAGTGGAAATCCAATATTTTCATGATCTTTCATGCTTTATAAACCTTTTTTAAATACATATGAATAGAAATAGTTTATCATTTATCAAAAGTATGCTAATAGTTTATTAAGCTAATGTGCCATAAAATGAGATATTTGAAAAGTGATAAAAAGTGAAAGATTGTTTGTTACATGCCCCAAATAAGGTAACCTAAACAGTACTTATAGTAATAAACTAGGAAAAGAGAGAATAGGCTATGTGCACCTAACGGATTAAGTTGGATGATTCATTGTAATTCAAGCTTGATGCATAAATATACTCCTCCGTGTGGCTTAAAAAAGATAACTTGTCCATATCCTCCAACTTTAACTTAGGGAGTTTCCTCTTCTCCTTATCTATATCCATCTGAAGCTTTGTGTAGGCCTCAAGTCGATATGTTGGAACTGTAAAGATCAAAGGAGATGAACCTTGTGAAGTAAGAGATACCACTCTAAGTAGCCCCACACTATATCCATGTCTTCTTCTAAGCCCTCAAGGTATATATGAGGCTTGTCGTAGAGAGACTAGTCTTCCCATGCACTCTGATCATGGTCTCTCACCTTTCACTCATATCTTTGTCTTCTTGATTCTCCCTCCCTATGAACCCTTAAAGTTTAATTAGATAAATTGTATGTCACACTCCTCTATTTGATTATTACACTTATTTAACACATCGACTTAATGGGATAACTCAGCAATCAATGATGGAAAAAAGAAGTCCTTCATGGGACTTTCTCTTGAGTAGAAGAACTTCCACTCGTCTAAGATTTCCATCCCTATATTCATCATGATCCCTGATAGATAAAAATACACTACCATACATAAATTTAAAGTTACATTTATTACATTGCTTAAAGTTTGGATCCTTTAGGATGCTACATTTAGCTACCCCTGAGACTCCACCAAAAGAAGATATGTTTTTGTCCCCCTAACCCTCATCCACTGCCATGTGTTATCTTTGACCTATGACACTATATTCCTTGCCAATCACGCCATGTTAGCCTTTCTACTTCTAACTTCAAGGATAGACGAGGTAGGTTTGGCACCCTCAAAGTGTCATTAATTTTGAAAGAATCCACCAAAATATTCTTTCATCATATGGATGGTATATTGATAGAAGGACCAGTCGACTGTCAATAATATAGAATAGAAATACAAACTATCCTTAAATGATGTAGTAGTGGACTCTTACAATATCTCCCATCAAAAGTAACATAACGGGTGGTAGAACTCAAGAATCTCTTCAGTAATTTCTTTCAATATGAACCACCTCACGTGAATAAATCCACTAGTACTCAACCCATCCTTCTAATGGTAACAAGAAGTATTACTGAGGAATCATTATTTTGGGGCTGGTTGGATTTTAGGTTATCCATAGTAGGTATTCCTGTAATTATCATGTTAGAGTAATAGAAACCAATTAGGGATATTACAGAAAGGAAGAAATAGAAAGATATTTTTAAAAAGTTCAGCGAAAGTTACAGCTCGACCATCACTACAGTGATGCTTTTTCAGTGCAGTGATATAGCATCACCACAATACTATCAGTGCAGTTATGTATCAATCATTGTAGTGATTCCATCATCACAAACAAGTCCTAACCCCTCCAATGGCAAATTCCTAATTTTGTTTGTCAAAATTTTAAGTGTTAGGCATAGATCAAACATGGTAGAGTACTTTTGAACTCTTTTACACGAAATTAGGAGTTATTAACACAAAATACAAGCCCTTAAAACTTGGAAAATCTCTAAATAATTTTAATCTACCTCTTCTAAGCATTTCAATCCCAAGGTTCATCTTGAACATCGTGAGTCTTATGACTAGAACACTATTGGAGTGCTGAGAATGCAAATTAATCTAGCATGTTTCATAAATACTTTCAAAGAGGCAAAAGATTCAAATTCCTAAGTTTCACCAGAAAAAACCATAAAAAAATTATATTCAATCTTAATTTTTATTAATTCCATGATTATGAATGCGTAAGGAAATTAGTAAGGATAAAACATTACATTTGTAGTGACAATGGGGAGTAGATTGCTAGCGAGAAATTGAGAGAATTTGAGATAATTTTGAAAGTTATGAAGTGGGAACAAATGAATCCTAATTTCCATCTATGATATGGTGACAGATCTGTGACTACAATAATGTTACAGCATTTATGGATCCATAGCTGCAGTGATGGATTGCGTAAGGTTCCATTTTGTTTTGAATATTCATGCATTAAAATGATGTGTGGTGACCCAATGCAATGATCTATGATCAATATACTATATATATGGAAAAGTTAAAATAATGACAATAAAAAATAAAATTAAATAAAATTAAAGTATGTTAATTAACACCATTCAAACATTGTAAAATAATTTAGATACATCAACTGTGATACCAAATCACTTTTGAATGTGATCAAGTGTTATCTAAGGCATGCTATAGTCGTAGATCATTGAGAAGGGACTAAACTAAAATAAAATAAATATGAATCATCCAACCAATGCAAAATAACTAGATATCATGGCATGAGATTAGATGTGTCTAATAAGCATAAGGAAGAGTGATGGTTGTGACTTGTGGGTGTTCATGGGACAAGTAAAGTTTGAGAGCAAGTAGTCCTTCTCATTGCAGACGTTTGTTTTGAGTAATTGGTTGTTACTACCATTACTCTCCCTTATACTCATTTGATCGAGTGTTCAATTACTTTGTACTCAAATATGTTGATATTTAGTCACTTTCCATTATGTGAATGATTTTTATTTATTTTACTTTATTTTATTTTATTTCTCACTTTTTTAATCTTACCTTAATTCCCACTAGACTCAATTGGTCGATACATGACTATAAATATAGTATGGTATAGATAAAGACATTTACCAATAATATATGCATGATATATTCATAGTGGAATTCAAGAGAGAGGTGAATTGAAAATTTTGTGAGTCGAATGCTGACTCTTCCTAGTCAACTTGCCTACAGATAAGTACACTTTAATAGATAGATTAAATTTAAAACAATTAAGAAAATAAGTAATTAAACATAAAGTAAAGACACCGAGTATTATCCTATTTTGGAACACCAATGTGGTGCTTACTTTCAGTCCCCTAGGGTTTCAAAGTTGCCTTAGATCGTTCAATGTCGGGCTTAAGTACAACAGTGAGAATCAAGTTTTGAGATATATTTTGTTCTTCAGATCTTGTGACATAGCATCGGTTGATGTTACAAAGTTGACTTGATCCTACTCTTTATGTAATAATCGTAAACTAAAAGTTACAAAGCATTGTGAGACTAGGATTGAGACATTTTAATTTTCTTATTTGAAGTTGTGTTACTCATGTCCATCTTCATTCTTCCTCTTTTATAGTCTTTGACTGCTACTCTTTATAAGGAAACCAAAGAGATTTCTTCTCAATCAAGGATTTGAATTTATTACTTGATTAAGGAATGTAGCCATATGATATGTCCATATAAGGTTGTTACTCACGTCTATATCAGATATGTCTGTGAACTATTGTTCTATTTGGTCTTCGTAGAGATTGATGCCTTTCAAAATATGTTTGTGACCTTTTTCTTCTTTTACTTGATCATGATTGATAAGATTTTAAGTGACTTGTGAGGCTGAGATTCTCCTTCCATTTGTTCTCATTATGATTTATTAACTTAGATGCCATGTATTGTGACTTGATTACTTTCATTCCTGATGTCCTACCATTCCTGGAGCTTGTGATTGATTCACTTGGATGTCGTGGATCGGGAATTAATATCCTTCTATTGCTGATGTCCTTCCATTCCTGGAGTCGGCTTCCTTATGTTTCCAATATTAGCAGTCTTCAATATCCTGGAAAGATACACTTGTTAGTTTCTCATCATTAAAACATAGACTTAGGAGGCTAACAATCTCTCCCTTTTTGATAATGACAAACAAGAGTAAACATAAGTTTACTTCCATGTCTGTCATCTTGCTCTTCCTGACTTGTACAAGTATTAGTTGACTTCTATATAACATCAGTTAACTTGCTCTGCTCCCCCTGACTAGTAGGCGACTCTGTTGTATTGCTTTCTCCCTCTTTGACATAATCAAACAGAAACAACATGCAGGCAACATACGGATAAGGAAATCCACACATAAAGATATAACAAAGAGTAAAAAATGAATTTGTTTTACAACTTATATGTCCAGGAAGTATATAAGGAATTTATGCAAGATGTGATAGAATCATTGACAAGAATTTTTTTTATTTAACAAAAATCGTGGAAAAATACTATCCAAAATAAGGCTTAATAATACCAAGACTTTTTCTAAGGAAACAAAATCTTTCTTCTAACAGAGGTTTAGTAAAAATATCTGCTAGTTGACTTTCGAACTCAACAAATTTTGGAGTAAAATCACCATGCTCTACATGATATCAAATAAAATAATGTTTAGTATCAATATGTTTATCCCTAGAATTATGCACAATATACTTAGATAAGCTAATAGCACTGGTGTTGTCACACATAATAGGAACTGATTAAAAAGATAAGTCAAAGTCAAGAAGTTGATGCATAATCCACAAGATTTGAGTACCACAACTTCTGAAAGCTATGTATTCAGCTTCAGTGGTTGAAAAAGCAATGGAAGTTTTATTCTTACTATTCCATGAGATAAGGGCATCACCAAGAATTTGACATGTTCCACTAGTGCTCATTCTATCATTTTTATCTCCTACAAAATCAACATTTGAATAACTAGTTAAATCAAAATGTAAGGAAAAAGGATACCATAGTCCAAAGTCTTCAGTTCCTATTAGATATCGGATGACTTGTTTGACGACAGTGAGATGAGAATCCTTGGGAGTTGACTAGAACTTGGCACATTTGCACACACTGAACATGATGTCTGGTCAACTTGCAGTCAAGTAGAGTAGAGATTCGATCGTCCCCTAGTACAGTATTTGATCAATGTCTTTTCTAGACAAGTATGAATCAATGCTTGTGGATGGGCTCATTAGCATTCCATAGGCCTTTTTTTGCATATAGAACTTTTTAATGAGTTCTTTCATGTACTTGGCTTGACTGATGAAAGTTCCTTTGGGAGTTTGTTTGATTTGTAATCCCAAAAAAAATGTGAGCTTACCTATAAGACTTATTTTGAATTCTCCTTTTATCAAATTAGAAAATTCTCACACATAGAGATGTTAGAACTACCAAAAATGATATCACCAACGTAAATTTGTACAATGAGAAGATTTGAATCAAGCTTTTGTATGTACAGATTTGTATCAATTCTAACTCTTTGAAAATTTTTATTTTGTAAAAAATTTCTCAATATTTCATACCAAGCTTTTGGAGCTTGTTTGAGGCCGTAGAGTGTTTTTGATAATTTGAAAACAAGATTTGGATATGATGGATCTTCAAATCCTGGGGGATGTTTTACAAAAACTTCCTCATGAATAAAAACATTTAAGAAAGCGCTTTGTACGTCCATTTGATATAATTTTAAACATTTGAATGCTGCAAAACTAGTAAAATTTATGTTGACTCTAACCTTGCCACGGGGACAAAGGTCCCATCATAATAAATACCTTCCTGCTGGGAGTAGCCTTGAGCTACAAGTTTGGCCTTATTTCTGATAACTTTACCTTCTTCATTTTATTTATTTTTGTAAACCCATTTGGTTCCAATTACTGAGTAGTTTCTTGGTCTTTCAGCTAGAGTCCAAACTTGATTACATTCAAACTGGTCTAGTTCTTCCTTCATAGCTTCAACCCATGATTTATCTTTGAGGGACTCATCGATTTTATTGGGTTTAATTTGAGAAATAAGGTCGACGGGTGCTTGTCTCCTCAATGATGCTATTGTTTACAATCAATCTTCTGAATTTTCAATGATGAGTTCATTTGAATGACTAGCATCATGCTTCCATTTCTTTGGAACACTTGGTTTTACTGTTTCTTCTTTAGGAGTCGACTCTTGGGAGGGTATAGTCGACTTGTCTTGTGATGGCTCAAAGATTATGTTGTTACTTTCTTCAGATCGCAGATTACCCACCTGTTCTTCATCGGCACTCAAATCATAGAGAAGTGCTTATATTCATCAAATACAATATGCATAAATTCCTCAACACACAAATTTATTTTATTAAAGGCTTTGTAAGCATGATTGGTGGGAAAGTACCCAAGAAAAATACCTTCGTCACTTCGTGGGTCAAATTTTCCCAAGATATTCTTACCATTGTTATGAATAAAATATTTCCATCTAACAGTATTAAAATAATTGATGTTGGGCTTTTTTCCTCTCTGGAGTTCATAAGGTATTTTCTTTAGGATAGCTCATATCAGGCACCTATTGAAGATGTGACAAGCGGTGCTTACTATTTCTTCCTAGAAATGATCTGGGAGATTATGTTATAATAACAATATCCTGGCAGTTTCTTAGAGATACCGATTCTTCCGCTCCACTACACCATTTACTGAGGGGACCGAGGTGAAGAGAAGTTCTGAGAATATCTGTTTTGAGCATAATACTCCTCAAATGCCTTATTTTAAAACTCTTCTTCGTGATTACTGTGAACATAACTGATGAGGTGTCGGCTTCTCTCTCTAACTCTTCACAAAAAATCTCACAAATTGTGAAAGCCTCATGTTTATGAGCAAGGAACATTACCTAAGAAAAACATGAATAATCAATAACTATGACTTTTTTAGTACCATCTCAATGATCTACGACTATAGTATGCCTTAGATAACACTTGATCACATTCAAAAGTGATTTGGTGTCATAATTGATGTATCTAATTGTTTTTCAATGATTGAATGGTGTTAATTGACATACCTTCATTTTATTTAATTTAGTTTCACTTTTTTGTTATGATTTTAACTTTTCCATATGTTAAGTTGATAATAGACCATTGCATTGGTCAATACTCGACTTATTAAAGAACCGATAATCTCTTTATTCATTGAAGAATCTACAACAACATTAGTATATAATAAATAATTTGCATAGTCGAGTATTTCTTCAATATTGTCATTCTTAACATTAAATAAACATTTTTTAGTCCTTATTCAAAATTACAGGCCTTTTAGGCCATACAATGAAAGGCTATATAGTAAACTTTACTGGTCGATTATAGAACACATAAACATTAACGTATTGATCGATTATAGAAGACATAACTATTAATTATCAGAAATGGCTATTATTAGAAATAGGGACAAAAAACAAGAAATTTAAGACAACGCTGAAGATAAATTAAACAGTAAGTTGTACAAATATAGAAGATTTTTCATTCAACAGTTTATTGCAATTACATATATTAGTATTGGGACAGAACCCAAGCAAAAAAGGAGAAAATAAAAGCTTTTATTTACAAAATAGAGACATCATGAAAGCTTCCGCAATGAATTAAAACCAACAATAACAAAAAAACACTACACTAAACTACACTACACTAGGGGGAAGTAGGGGTGATGAGGTCGTTGGGGTCCAAAGGGAGCCTCTCTGCTATGGCCCAAAGAGATTAGGCTATCCAGCGGAGCTCCATGTACAGACGCCGTTGATCATCAGCAAGTCCCTAGAATAAGAGTCCAGGTTTCTCCTCAATCGAAACAAATTCTGATTTCGAGTGGTTGTCATCCTTCTTATAGGACGAAGATTATACTTTTTCTTGCCATTTCTATATTCTCTGGTTTCTTGCTTAGTGATGTAGATGTAGTGGGTTTGCAATCGACCTGTAGCTCTTTAAATAGACCAGAGGAGAAATAAATTAACCAATAGATGCTAGACATATATTAAAGAAAGGTGAAGGGGTGTTTGAGACTGGGTAATGAAAAGTCACGGCAGTCGCGGCGGTCGAGTCTTTTCAAAATGGCACATTTGTCAAAGCATCATTATTACTTTGAATTGTTCAGTGTATGATAAAAAGGGTTTCGTTAATAGACCACTAGAAAAGTTTATTATTTACTATGTTTTTAATCTTTACTCTGTAGACCACACATAGATTTATTATATATTATAAGGCTAGTCGATGATTAATGCGTATTATCAATTTCGTACATAATATATAATAAATAAATTGGGATTTATCTTTTCAAAATGGCACCTTATTTGAAGCGTAATTACTACTTTGAATTATTCAGCATTTGAAGAAAAGGGTTTCATTAATAGACAACTTGAAAGGTTTATTATATACTACGTATTGAATATTTACTCTGTAGACCACACATAGATTTATTATATATTATGAGACTAGTCCATGACTAAAGTGTATAATCTATTCAGTACATAATATATAATAAATGAATTGGAATTGATAATACGCAACAAAAAAAATTGATTTTGATTGCACTTTATTACCTTTGAAAACAGAATACTAACAGGTGACATTACAACTTGTCTATGCATTTGACAAAACAAAAAGAAGATACACTACCTATCCTATCTTCTTATGTTAAGGATACATGTTGTTCTCCTATGTCTCGATCTTTTTCAATTGGAGCACTTGTTACTTTTCTTGGGTCTTGAAGACTCCAACACGCCCTTAACGCATTTCACCCTCCTCCTCCCTAGTTTGGGATCAAAATTGGGTAAAAGAACCTACATTGTTAGATACTCTCGTGCCATGCTTCATTCTAAATTTAGAGGTACTACACAGATAGGTTCCAAGTATGTAAGGAGGTATGATTCTTTCGAATATATAGGTAAAAAGTAGTCATAAATGCTACTACCGTAATCGTCCCCGTGCTTCAATCGCAAGGTTTCCACTGCATGAGCGCATGGCAATTTCACCAAGTCATATTTCCTGTAAGAACATGACCTTTTTGATAGATTAACTTTGGTTGAAAGACCACAACCAAGCATGGTGAATTCGTCAGTGCTTCCGTTTTTCTTGTTCACATACAATGTACCGCCCTCGATCATATTTTTACTCAAGATCTTCTCGACTTTCGGAACGAATATAGTCCTTAAATTGTTCACCTCTGCATACCTCTTCCTAAATTTTTCACCAAACCTATGAGTAATTGAATTGGAGATGGCAGCCACTAGATACTCTCCTTCATCGAGCAACATTACGTTGAGCGCCTCGATGATGTTTGTGGTCATGATGTTGAATCTATTTCCTAAAAAATAAGCATTGCTCTACTTTTTAAATCCAATGTCATGCTCGAGGCAATCTACTACATTTGGGTATTTTTCTGTAAGGATGTTGAAGTAGTCATTAAACTTATCCAACGTGTATGCCTTGGACGCATGGTTATACACATGGAGATAATCTCCTCATAAAAACAGCATGATGCACAAGTGGATAATGCTTTATGAGGTAGGCCATTGGCTATGCTTTTATGTCTGTCGGAGATGATGCACAATTCTGGTTAATCAACAAAAACGGACTTAAGCTTCTCAAAGAAGATGTGCCATGACATATCATTCTCCTTGTCCACCACACAATACGCTAAGGGATAAATATGCTTTTGCATGTCTTGTGCAACAGCGGACAATAGCACACCCTCGTACTTGCCTAACAAACGTATGTCATCAACAACAATGACTTTCTCTTGTGTGCATATCTACGGATGAAATCCCCAAATGCCATATAAAGTAGTATATAAACTTGCCCGACTCTTCCTCAACTATGAATGAATTTATAAACCCGGGATTAAGGTCATTAAGAATATATGAAAAAATGAGAAACACTGCATATCCGTGCTTGGGTGTTCATCTAACTATGTTCTTAATAATGATGCCTCCCATCCAAAACTTTCAATAGACCGTCCTGAAATGTAGTTCCCTAAAGACGATTCTCTCGATCTCTCTTGGGCTTGGACCTTTGTTGTCTATGAAAATATTCAAAAAAAGTGAGGCAATGATGTCCGACATTCTTGTGCTTTCCCATGACATGTTCAATGCCACAACTATGCTCACCCACGTACATGTAGATTGGGAACCGACTCGATGCTCCATTCTCACCTGCACGCACCATCCATCGGCAGGTAGGATCAACACACCTCACCTTGTAATATTTATTATAAGTCTTCTCTATTGTGTAATCGAAATAATTTTTAACTGGCGTCTTCTTCAAGAAAAGCTTTAATGTTTTCTTGTGCTTGATTTTTTGTCCTACACAAAGATCGGTGCCATCTGAGAAAAAAAGGCTTGTTCATGTAGACCAAGAAACAAATTGGGTGCACTAATATTTTTATTTCTATATTTGGCACCGGGGTCAAATGGAAAGAATGGACATAGATACGGGTCTAGATAACACTCCCCTCTCCCGTAGGCTTCACCCAAACTACATGGCATACTATCTACAGTAACATACGTATCATCAAAAGCATGTAGAGAGTAGAGAAAGTCAAATCAACTTCTACTAAGGTATTTTCATGCATGTACTCACCACTAGTTTCAACATCATCTCCATATGTACTCTCAATAATAAGATCACACATAGTAGAAGAAGAAGTAATTTCCAAGAAATGGACACTTTCTACTCTTATGGAAGATCCCTCAAGTAGATACATACCATCATAAAAATCAAAGTAATTATTGCTTAAGTCTTTATAAGAAGCAAGCAATTCATCCTCATAATTATCCAACAAAGGTGGGGTGTCATACAAAGGATCACATCCGCAATCACTTTTCAAGGAACAACTGCCTATTAGGTTTCTTAAATATTCAAGCAAATCAAAGCATTCATCGCCCAATTGGTTATTGCTTTCCAAGACTACACATTCCTTACCCTTAAGAGTACTCTCATCTTTCAAGAAAAGATTTTCATCTTTAGGAGAAATGTTGTCTCACCATAGTGGGTCATCATATAGGTTATAGCCTTTAAGACAAGCTATACCTCCAACATCATTCTCACCACTAGGTTCATTAGGAGTGATTATACCATCTTCAAATAGATATTATACCTAAAGAAAGAATGGTCTATACCATGGGAAGATTTGGAACAACCAAGTTCACTCTCTAAAGGTTTATTATCAAGTTTCAAAGAAGTTTCAAGCACAGGATTATCCCTATGAGCCAAGCAAATATTAGAATCATTACCAAAGGTCAAGCTCACGGAGTCACTCCTATCATTTTGACCAACATTTTCAAATTCTTCACTCACTTGTGGTCTGTTAATTACAACACACATAACCTAAAGTGGTGGACTAGTTTCGCACACAAGTTGATCAACACAATTCCCACAAGATGATGTACTATCATTCAACACAATGGCCTCAACACTAGGTCGACATAAATTGATCTTACAAGAAGAGTCAATTCAGTTATCAATGGGATCAACTAGTGTATCCACACTCATAACATGCACATCATCAACAATAGGCAACGAAGTAATACACGATGTACTTTCATTGAACACATTCGCTTCAACACTAAGTGGACATAAATTGATCTTACAAGAAGAGTCAATTCGGTTATCAATAGGATCAACTAGTGTATACACACTCACAATATGTACATCATCAACAAGAAGAAAAGAATTAATAGACTCACAAATAGGTAAGCTACTACTCATACTCAATGGGCTACTAGCCATACAATCATCATTCATATTCACAAAAGTATAAGAGTTAGCTATTTTACCTTGAAGTTCTTGAGCACATTTTTCTTTACCTTGGTGTGAAGGTCCTCCACAAGCATTGGCAGCAACTAAGACTTCTCTCGTCAAATCTTCAAAGGGAATCTTCTCCTTTAGCATTTATTCTCCTCCGCTTTCTATGTTGGTACCTTCACAAACGTCTTTAGAAATAAAAGGACAAACAAAGTTAGCACGGTTTGGTGGCAATCCTCTCACTTCAGTCCTCACAACCTCTTCTTTTTCCACTCTTAGATTGGTACCTTGCACACCCTCTCTCCTCTCAATCTTTTGTCTCTCATAATAATTTGGGTTGGAGTAGGTGAACACTTCTCTTTGGGGCTTGGACAGAATGGGCGTCATGAGATGATTTCCCCATCGGTCTCTTACAACATTAGGCTAGTTTTGCACATTTGAAACTTTATGTTTTGTAAACTAATTGACATCCAAGAGTACACAATCGTATGTCAAGGGAAAAATATTGCACCACACCTTCTCATGGTATTCAAATTGGGATAAGACAACCTTCACCCTCTCGGTAACCTTAAACCCATCCAAGTAATATGGAACAAGTAAAGGTTCCCAAAACAGCCCCAAATAACTAACCATGGATGGAATGATATAGTTTCTATAGCACCTATCACATAGCATAATGAGGCAGCCTAGTACCCCATAAGTGATCACCTTTCCGGAGTGAACACTCCTTCTTGGATCAACATTGTAAGGCAAATGAGTACCCCTCGGCCTTGGAGATGTATTCTCTCTTCTTCTCATGGGATAACCTATACTATAGCTAGTATACCCATTCACACGAATCCGACCTTGATAATATGTACTACAGGGGGAAGAATATGAATCTTCATACTCAACATGTGCACTTTCACCATAGCTCTCATAAGCTTTGAGAAGGAAGGGGTTATACCTTACACCAATTCTAGGTTCAAAGTGGGAAGTGTGAGACTCCTCACATGCCCCAACTTTATCATACGAACCATTAGAAGGCCCTACATTATTTTCATATTCACCATAAGTACTAGGCATCTCATTCATCTCATTTTCTTGCTCAAATCCATAACTCTCAATTCTGTCCATGTCTTGATCATGGCTATTTTCATAGGCCCCATAATTTCCCTTATCATTGTAGCCATAAAATCCCTCACTACAATCATAGTCTTCCATGTTGTAGTCATAATAATCTGAGGCTGCCAAGATATATTCCCCTTATATCACCTTGTACCTACAAAATGAACAAACAAAATTAGTAGTAAAAGCACCTCACCAATACTCGAATACAATTACCTTTGTAATCCTCACAATTGAAGTGGTGAATATTGAAAGTTTCTTATACACCGGTAGTCAATAAGGTGTCAATCACTACTTAGCGGCCGGAATAGATACTTATTTGATGGACTCAAGACACAAAATAGAAAATTCTACTTACGAACTTGATACAAAAAGTTACGACGAATTAAAAATGAGAAAAGCACACGAAGAATGAAAATACAAAAAAAAGGACTCAAAACTAACTGACAACCTAGTAGACAATTATTAATTTGTCAATTAGCACTAGAATCAACAAAAATGCAACTAAGAATCAAGAATAGAAACCAAGAAATCAAGATTTGAGCTCAATATTCGGTTGTCCCTAAGTGGTGACATGGAAGCTTGTGGTTGGATGTTAATTTTGCAAATGTTTTTGTTCTTCAAGTTGTGTTTTGGCCAATCTTCAACCAAGTGAGTGTAATTTTGGTTTTTGAAGGACAAAACACAAGGTTTGGAGCCTTTTTCAACCTCTAATGAATTTTAATTGAAATGGTCCCCCCTTGTACTTTCAATTGTACTTGTTCTTGTACTTAATTATTCCTTCCCTTTTGTTGTTTTCGTTCTTTTGGCTGACTAGGAAGGTGCTTGAAAATTTCCTTGAACACGTAGTACAATCTCTTTCCTCCTTTTTCAAGATTAAATATCCCTTTTTGAATATTCTTCTCCAACAAGATATGAAGATGATGAAGAACAACAAGAATATTCAAGAGTTGACCAATGTTTGACCACAAGGCAAATGACCTCCAAATTGAAATTTTCTTGAAGATCTAAGGTCCCTTTGCCAATCTAAGCACAAATATCACAAAAACCAGCTCCAAATCGTTACAACCACAATTAGCACATGAGATCCACTCCCCAAAACCTTCAAACACAAGTTCAACAATGGTGGAAGGTTCAAAATAACTCGGATCTAGCTCAAATCTTAGATCTAGACTTTTTAGTGCTAGGGAACAAGAATCTAACACTAGAAACTCACAAAACACACAAAAACAAAGTGGATCTAAGTTTCAAAAATTTGCCCAAACATAAAAGCGGGATTAACAACTTTTTTGTGAAATTTTTGATTTTCTACACTTCTTCTAGTGTTAGGAACAAGGATCTAACACTAGAAACACACAAAACACACAAAAATCAAGTCTCAAAATATTGAAAAACCTTTAAAACATGAATACTATTTTTTTATTTTTGGATTTTACACTTTTTTGTGATGATTTTCTTTAAGGTAACAACAATCCAAGACTTAGAGTTGTAGGAACAGCCCTAAAACGTGGATCTTGATACCAAATGATAGAAGAATGACCTAAAGAGATGAAGACTAAGAGAAACAAGATAACAAATAAATGCAATAAACTAAAATAGATAGCTTGACATACGAGATTACAAGAAATAGGGACCAAACCGTGTATCAAATGATAAGACCCGCAATAACAACATCAAACTTTTACAGTAACCACTAAGGGAATCAATTCCACCTTACGACCACCGCTTCTAAGCAAAGAAGAATAATGGCTTTTCCAAGTCCTATACTACTTAGCTTTTCCAAGCCCTACACTACACTCTCAAAGAGAGAAGAAAAAGTCTTTCAAATATCCATAATCCACTAACTAGAAAATAATCCTAATGGAGTCTATTTATTGCTATTACATCAAATAACCAAACTACCCTTAATGAAAAAGGCTCCTATGGAGTGTAAAAAAAGGCACAAAAAGAGCAAAACACCCTTAATAAAGGGTGGTCATAGAGTATAAGGAATCCTTCTTCATACTTCAACCCTTGGAATCCTTTAGAACCTCGTGCAGTCATCAAGGCAAGCCTCCAAGCAACCTTTCACACATGGAATTGCTTTATTAAGTGTCCAAAATGACTTCCCCATGCATACTCTCGGGACTTCAAGGAGTCCAAAACTAGATTCTCCATATGTTGGCCCCGAATGATGGCATCAAAAGTTATGATGGCCATTTGGTTCATATCAATGTTGGATAGATTTTCCTTCTACCATTCATCAAGTAACTAATGACCACATTGTTTGGATCAAAACTTAATTCTCCGTTCTCCATTACGCTTTTAACCATATCGGCATATGAACCATTGCGACGAAGGGCAATGGACATTATTTCCTTAGACGTGGTTTTACAAATCCAACATATAGGAGTCTCCTCCCATTCACCCAAAAATTCACCACCAACAACTACGTATTGTATAATAGACATGATATACCTCGATATAGTGTTTAATAGACCCAACCAGTGGTTTATTATCCTAGACTTAATATACTGTAGTCGTCTTCTTCTAACTTATTTTTCGTACAATATGTGATATCACCTTTTTCGATGACCACCAAAATAATACAATGAATTAGAGCTTAGAAACAAGCTAAGGAGTGTTGGAATATTGTTATTGAGCTTAGAATTGATTTCAAAATATGGGCCCAATTTTCAAGATTTTTAAATAAAAATAAATAAAAATATGGTGATAAAAATATGAGAAAATGGCTTAAAACAATGGAGGTAATGTCACTTTTTGATGGATGCTGAAAAAATCGATGAAACATAACAGAAAATGGCTAGAAAATCACGGGAAAATAAGGAAATAGTGGTTGGTAGTGGAGCTTGGTTGAGAAGCTTGAGCTTTTTTACAAAAATTAAATATCTAATATTTATATTTTTGGACATAGGCTAAAGTGTAGTTTCTAAAATATAGGGGTTGAAGTGGGAGTGGGACTAAAGTGCATGTTTTTACACTTTTGAGCTAGGGTTGGCACTTTTTTTGTAGACCTATTAGGGTGTCTCTTTTTCCAATTTTTCAAGACTAGTGTCTTTTTATCAAAATAAGTTGTGCAAAGTATCTATTTTCTCAACTCTCCCTACTTAGATTTTACAAAGTTAGGTTTTTTTTCTTATCATATCCTCTAGGTTTTTCTTCTTGTCATATCCGCTCTATATGGGAGAAGTGAGAGAAGCAACAACCTTAAACGCATGTCATTTGACGAGATGGGTGGACCATTGTAGTCTTGTTGTAGCATTACCACAATGTCAAAGTACTTTTACGGTTGGGTAGGTTGGCCTGAGTGAATGGACCTGATATGAATCTAGTCTCACATCAGGTTTTTCAATCATCAAAATAACAAGAAAAAGGGTTAAATTTACCCCTCTACTTACGAAATTGGTTAATTTTATCCTTCGTTATACTATCGGGTCACATTTGCCCCCGCCGTCATACTATGGGTGATATTTGCCCCCACCTTTAAGAGGGTTTTCAGATATACCCTTCATTTAACGGAATATCCTAATTTTACTAAACTAACCATTTTTAAAAAATAAAGCACACACTCGATTGATCGGACCCGATCCAAAAAAAGTACACACTCGATTGACCGGACCCGATCCAAAAAAAAACACAGTCGAGTGGAGAATTCCTTGCGTCAATAATTTCCACAACACTATATGGACTGGAACTCTCTTATCCATCATTGGGTAGTAGCTTCCTTGCATCAACAATTTCCACAACAAGGTGAAGGATTAATGATAATGATTTTGGGATTTATTTTTCCCATTAACCAATGGCTACTCTACAAAAAGTGGTCAACAGTTTCTATCCATTACAGTGGTTACCGCACAAAGAGTGATTTTTGTCAAGGTTGTTGCTCCAGCGGTGCTTCAGATGACATATTCGCAATTTCATAATAGAGAAACTGTCATTAATGGAAATGGAATAAGTGTGGAGATAGGAAAAAATGCGGGCTTCTTAGGTTAAATTTGGGTCGAGCTAGGTCAGGTATGAGTTTTATTTTAAAAAATAAATTTAATTTAGTAAATTTGTGGCATTTCGTTAAATGAACGTACATATGGGAACTTTCTTAATGGCGGGAGAAAATATAACTCAATAGTATGACCGAGTGTAAAATTGACCAATTTTCTTAAAACATTGGGGGAAACTTGACCCTTTACCCAAATAAGAATCAGTAAGGCTCCATATATCATATATGCCTACCACGATGAGGGATAGTGGATCAGGATCCACAAAAGTTGGGTATCTCCTGCTAATTCTGGCACTCTCAATCATTAGAATATGTTTATTAGAAACTCAAAGATCATTAATTAAAATCATCTTTGATAACAACCCGCAATTTTGAGATGCATAATTGTGTGGCTAATTGCTTTAGAATGCTCTAAATCATAAATTGGCATTTCTTAACTGACTGTAAGTTTTCTAATGGATCTATTTAAGTTACCCAAGTTATCTGCACCCCCCAACAATTGGTATCAGTGCTTATGTTGTTTAAAGTTACCGGAAGTAGTATATATTTAGATTTATTTGATTAATTTATTAATTATGATAAAATTAGATTTAGATATCCACCAAAATATTATAAATATGTTTAGATGAATAACGTATAGAAATTACAAAAATACAAAGAATTAAAAAAATAATAGCTGAAAAACGTAAAGAATTAAAAATAAGGATAGAAAGGCTACAATATAATATAATTGTCGGAGTTAGTAAAAATTTAATAAATATACAAAAAGAAGAAATATCAAATTTATAATCAACAATAGATAGTCTAGAATATATATATATATATATATATATATCAACATAACCTATATACATTTAAATAAAATGACCAAAGAAAAATTTATAATAGATGAAAAAACATATGAAAATCACGAAGGATCAAAAATAAAAATAGTATTCTCTAATTTAGGATGAAGATATAAGAAAATAGGTGAACATTTATATTTAATGTTAGAAAAAGAAGAATTATAATTAGAAGATAAGTTGGCAGCCATGGTAAGAATAGAAAGAGAAAATAAAGAAATAGATAGAAAAAAGGGAAATAGATAAAATAAAACAACAAACCACAAAAGAAATACGAAAAATAGAAGAAACTAAAAACAGTAGGATTGCTGAATTAGAAAAAGAACTACAAATGCTAAAAGATTTGTATGAAAAAGACAGAAAGAAAAAGAAGAAGAAAATAAAGAACAAAAATTATTAAACGACATAAATCAATTTAAAGAAAAAAAAAATAAAGAACCAGAAACCAGTGAATTAGAAATAAATACAATAGATGCTGAAGAAACAGATAATTATGATTCAGAAGATAGTGAAACATATACGGAAATTCTAGAAAACATAGGAAAACTAAAAATTAATGAAAAACAAGAAGTAATTAATAAAGAAAATTTAGAACTAATAAATACAGAAGTAAATATTCTAGATAAAAATATAATACCTAGTGCATCAGAAATAAGAAAACCAACATATAATTACAAAAATAAGTTTAAAAGATATAATCCAAAGGATGGATATAATAAATGGACACCAAAACAAATAATTAATTACAACTTTTTTTATTTAGACTGTGTAATAGACACAAATAAAATAATACAACTATGGGTAGGATACATGTCAAAATAGTTATTAGATAATAAAATAGATACAACAAACACACAAAAATATATAGAAAAGATATTAATAGAAACAGTAAAATTATGATTTTTAAACCTAGCTGAAGCAAGTAAAAAGTATTAAGATCTGATAACAAAATAGAAGGAACATCAACAACTACTAAAATACTACCAACAGAAATATTAAAAAAATATGAAATAGCTATAAGAGATGAATTTAGCAGTATGACAATAGAAGAAGAAGAGCAAAATAAAGAAAAAGATATAAATAGAAATTTAATGTTAAA